>NW_024429522.1:0-11958 GCF_017639785.1 Mesocricetus auratus
TGTGAGGAGCCGCCTCACTATCGCTATCGCCATTAGAAGATGGCGCTGACATCTGCTGTCAGTTGGAGTTTACCGTTTAAGCTGTGCCTCACCCGTCATCTGGGGTGATGAGCAAACCACCAATCCCGGCTCTACACGTCTCACTCGGAGCTCCTAGGCTTATATAAGGGGCTGGGTTTCTTAGCTTGGGGTCTCCCTCTCAGAAGCTGATCATCTATCTCTCAAGATGTATTAAAGCTTTACTGCAGAAGGATCCGAGTGTCCTGCGTCGTTCTTGCTGGCGAGACGGTAGCGCGGGACATCTGGTGCCGAAACCCGGGAACTCTTCAACATCGCCGGCGCCGCGGGAGACCCCTCGGAAGACGGGGCGGATTCAGAACTGCAGGGACGTAAGTTCAGAGAGGTATGCTTTATCCTGAACACCCCTTTTCTCGACTTTGGCCTTAGTTTGTCATCACCGTGGGACGGGTCAGTGGAGGCTTTGGTGCTAGTCCTGTTTGTCCTTCTTCATCGTGGCTGGTACTGACAGAACGGTGCTGTCAGTCTGGTAAGTCGAGCGCCGTTTTTTAGATAAGCCGCTAGCGCGATGGGGTTGTCACAGTCAGTGGTTACTGCCCTACAGACTGTGCTAAAACAAAGAGATCTCAAAATTGCACCACGAACACTTCAAAATTTTGTGAAGGAGGTAGATAGAGTGGCACCATGGTATGCTTGTTCCGGGTCCCTCACTGTGGCCTCATGGAACAAGCTAGGTAAAGAACTAGACAGGAAGCATGCAGAAGGAGATCTCCACTTAGGTACCAAAGCCATTTGGAAGCTAGTTAAAAACTGCTTGGAGGATGAGGCCTGTCACCCTGCTATAGTAGAAAGTCAGGGAACCTTAGAGGAAGTTCAGGATAGCATGTCAGAAACTGAACGGAGTGAGAGAATGGGAGCTCGCAAAAGGAAAGACATGTCTAAGAAAAAAGGCCCTCCCCAAGAAGTTAAGAAAGGGGAGAGAAAGAAGGGAGTGATCATTCACCCCCTAACAAATCTAAGAAAAAGAAAAAGCCAGAATCTAGGCTATACCCTACGGTAGAGCTAGAAGCCTTGGAGCTAGATAATTCCGATTCTGACACTCTGGATTCTAGCGAAGAAGGTGGTCTAGAGGAGGAGGTGGCACGGTATGAGGAAGAAAGATATCACCCTGATAGACACCGGCCGCTGAAAACAAAAATGAATGTGAGGCCACCACCTATAAATCCGGCGGGCTCACGCCCCTCGGCGCCTCCGCAGTATGAGCTTCGGCTGAATACTGGTACTGACTCCTTTTTACCTTTAGAGGAACGGAGAAAAATACAAATGGCTTTTCCAGTATTCGAGAATGTGGAAGGCGGAAGAGTACATACTCCCGTAGATTACAATCAAATCAAAGAATTGGCCGAATCCGTTCGTAATTATGGGGTCAATGCTAACTTTACCACAATACAGGTAGAAAGGCTTGCTAATTTTGCCATGACTCCCACTGACTGGCAGACGACAGTGAAAGCAGTGCTTCCCAACATGGGACAATACATGGAATGGAAGGCTCTCTGGTATGATGCAGCCCAGGCGCAAGCTAGAGTTAATGCCACAGCTGAAGATGAGAATCAGAGGCAGTGGACATTTGAAATGCTGACAGGTCAGGGTCAACATGCCCTTAATCAAACCAACTACATCTGGGGCGTCTATGGTCAGGTGTCGGCCGCCGCTATTAAAGCATGGAAGGCCCTCACAAAAAGGGGAGAATCCAGTGGACACCTTACAAAGATTGTCCAAGGACCCCAAGAGCCATTTTCAGACTTTGTGGCCAGAATGACCGAGGCCGCCGGTCGCATCTTTGGTGATTCAGAACAAGCTATGCCCCTGATTGAGCAACTTGTCTATGAACAAGCAACCCAGGAATGTCGAGCGGCTATCGCCCTCGCAAAAGCAAAGGTTTACAAGATTGGCTCAGAGTGTGCAGGGAGCTGGGGGACCCCTAACCAATGCAGGACTAGCTGCCGCCATTTTACAAACGCACAGGCGTAGAGATTTATCTAGTCGAAAAGCTTGTTTTAATTGTGGGAAAATGGGGCACCTTAAGAAAGATTGTCAATCCCCTGAAAGAACAAGAGAACTGAAGCTTTGCCATCGTTGTGGTAAAGGTTATCATAGGGCTAGTGAGTGCAGGTCAGTCCGGGATATGAAAGGGAGGCTTCTGCCCCCTATTGAAGAACCCAAGGTACCCCAATCAAAAAACGGGTCACGGGGCCCATGGTCCCAGGGCCCTCAGAAATATGGGAACCGATTTCAGAAAAGCAATCAAGAGGAAGTAGAGGCTTCCGAGGAACCCCCGGAATGGACTTGCGTGCCGCTTCCGACTTCTTACTCATGCCCCAAATGAATGTTCAACCGGTCCCAGTCCATTCCCCTGGACCTTTGCCCCCTGCCACCATTGGGCTTATTCTGGGCCGTGGCTCCTTAACTTTACAGGGACTCATTATATATCCTGGGATTGTTGACCCGTATCATAAAGAGGAGATTCAAGTTCTCTGTTCTAGCCCTCGGGGTGTATTTTCTATAAAGCAGGGAGATAGAATTGCACAACTGGTGTTGCTGCCCTCCCTCGGGGATGGAGAAACCTACACTTTACAAAAAAGGGCTATGGGATCTTCTGGAAGTGATTCAGCCTATCTGGCTATACCCCTAAATGAGAGACCTACAATAAAATTGTTAATTAATGGAAAAGAATTTGAAGGGATAATGGATACGGGAGCAGACAAAAGCATTATTTCACTCCATTGGTGGCCGAAGTCTTGGCCCACTGTTGTTTCATCTCATTCTCTACAAGGTCTTGGATACCAGTCCTCTCCTGCCATCAGTGCCTCAGCCTTAACCTGGCGGAACGCTGAGGGCAAACAGGGATGTTTTACCCCCTATGTGTTGCCACTCCCTGTAAATTTATGGGGACGGGATGTGTTACAAGCCATGGGCATGACCCTAACTAATGAATACTCCCCCAGGCATCAGCCATTATGGCAAAGATGGGGTATACAAAGGGTAGAGGCTTGGGTAGGCAAGAACAAGGCAGAATAAAACCCATTACACAACATGGAAATCGGGGTAGAAAAGGACTGGGTTTTATTTAGGGGCCGTTGAGGCTTCACGACCCATACCGTGGAAAACAGAGGAGCCGTTATGGGTCTCTCAATGGCCTCTATCCTCTGAAAAATTAGAGGCTGTCACAAGATTAGTGCAAGAACAGGAACGGCTGGGGCATCTAGAGCCTTCTACCTCCCCATGGAATACACCAATTTTTGTTATTAAGAAGAAATCTGGGAAGTGGAGATTACTCCATGACCTGCGGGCCATTAACAATCAGATGCATCTTTTTGGCCCTGTTCAAAGAGGACTTCCTTTGCTTTCTGCACTCCCTCAAGATTGGAAGCTTATTATTATAGATATTAAGGATTGTTTCTTCTCTATTCCACTTTACCCACGGGATAGACCAAGGTTTGCCTTCACTATCCCTTCTCTTAATCATATGGGACCAGACAAGAGATTTCAGTGGAAGGTACTGCCGCAAGGCATGGCCAATAGCCCAACAATATGTCAGCTGTATGTGCAGGAGGCTTTGGAGCCAATTAGGAAGCAATTTACATCTTTAATCATGATCCATTATATGGACGATATTCTTATTTGTCACAAAGAGTTAGATGTTTTACAAAAGGCTTTTCCCATGCTGGTGGCTGAATTAAAACAGTGGGGATTAGAGATTGCCTCAGAAAAGGTTCAAATTGCAGATACAGGGCTCTTTTTGGGCTCAATGATTACTCCCAAAAATATAGTTCCTCAGAAAATAGAAATTCGCAAAGACCACTTACAAACATTAAATGATTTTCAGAAACTTCTGGGAGATATAAATTGGTTGAGGCCCTTTTTAAAAATTCCATCTGCTGATCTAAAACCCCTCTTCGATCTCCTGGAGGGTGAGCCTCATATCTCCTCACCCAGAAAATTTACCCCTGCTGCCCACCGAGCCTTACAGATGGTGGAAGAGGCCTTACAGGAAGCACAATTACAACGTATTGAGGAGTCACTACCTTTTAATCTGTGTGTTTTTAAGACAGCTCAATTGCCAACTGCAGTCCTGTGGCAACATGGACCATTACTTTGGATTCATCCAAATGCTTCCCCTGCTAAGATTATTGACTGGTACCCTGATGCTGTTGCACAGCTCGCGCTTCGCGGAATAAAAGCAGCTGTTACGCATTTTGGCAGGGATCCTGATTCCTTGATTGTGCCTTATACTGCTGCACAAGTTCAGACCTTGGCAGCCACATCTAGTGATTGGGCAGTTTTAGTTACTTCCTTTTCAGGACAAATTGATAATCATTTTCCAAAGCATCCAATTTTACAGTTTGCCCTAAACCAGGCTATAGTGTTTCCACAAGTGACAGCTAAAGACCCACTCCCAGATGGGACTGTGGTGTACACTGATGGATCGAAAACTGGTATGGGAGCTTATGTGGTCAAGGATAGGGTTATATCTAAACAATATAATGAAACTTCACCTCAAGTTGTAGAATGTCTGATAGTACTGGAGGTTCTTGAGGCTTTTCCAGGACCCCTCAATATTGTATCAGATTCCTCTTATGTGGTTAATGCAGTTAATCTCCTTGAGATAGCTGGAATAATAAGATCCTCCAGCAGAGTTGCTAACATCTTTCAGAAGATACAAGCTGCCTTGTTAAATAGGAGATTTCCTGTTTTCATTACCCATGTCCGAGCACATTCTGGACTCCCAGGTCCCATGTCCTTAGGGAATGACTTAGCGGACAAGGCTACAAAGCTGGTGGCCGCTGCCTTGTCTACCCACACACAAGCAGCAAAAGAATTCCATCAGCGCTTTCATGTGACGGCTGAGACCTTGCGCCGTCGTTTTGCTCTATCCAGGAAAGAGGCTAGGGAAATTGTTACTCAATGCCAGAATTGCTGCGAATTCTTACCTGCTCCCCACGTGGGAATAAACCCACGTGGCATTAGACCATTGCAGATGTGGCAGATGGATGTTACTCATATTCCCTCTTTTGGAAGGCTTCAATATGTTCATGTTTCTGTTGACACCTGTTCTGGCGTAATGTTTGCCACACCCCTAACAGGGGAAAAGGCCTCATATGTGATTCAACATTGCCTTGAGGCCTGGAGTGCTTGGGGAAAACCCAGAATTTTAAAAACAGACAATGGACCAGCATATACCTCTCAAAAATTCCGACAGTTTTGTCGGCAAATGGATGTTACCCATCTAACTGGCCTACCTTATAACCCTCAAGGACAGGGCATTGTGGAACGTGCCCATCGTACACTCAAATCATATCTGATTAAACAAAAGGGGAGTATTGAGGATGTTCTACCCTCGGTACCAAGAGTTGCTGTGTCCATGGCACTTTTTACCCTTAATTTCTTGAACTCTGATGCCCAAGGCCACACTGCGGCCGATCGCCACAGTTTAGAGCCTGATAGGCCAAAAGAAATGGTAAAATGGAAAGATGTCTTGACTGATCTCTGGAAAGGCCCGGATCCTATTCTTATAAGATCCAGGGGAGCTGTGTGTGTTTTTCCACAGGAGGAAGAAAACCCCCTGTGGATCCCTGAAAGACTCACTCGAAGAGCTCCTTCACAACTCCAGAATAAGAAGGATGGAGGCCAAGTGGGTGATGAAGACTCTCCTACTCGGGATGATGGTTCCTAGTATGATGGGAGAGTTATGGTGGGCCATCATGTCTACCTTCCCCCTACCGATGCCAGTGATGCATAATGCCCAGGAGTTCCCTAGATTTTTCACAACTAATAGAGAGTTGGGGCTTGCCTTTTTGCCTTTAGATCCTCAGATACAGAGTTTTCAGGATGAGAGAACCTTGTCATTGGTAGGAAGCTTGTGCTTTACTGTGATTTCTTCATTAAAGGATAATTTTATTCATATGGATCCAGAAAGATCTAATGCTAATCCTTTTGAATTAATGGAAGCTGTACTGATCTTTCTCCTATGGCAATGATTGCTGGAGGATATAGTGAGAAGGGACAGATTACTTTTGATTGGAAAGGGGCATTAGGCAACAGTCTGAGTGAGGGACAGAGCTCTGGATCATCTGATTGGTCCTCCTCCAATGTTAAGTATACCCCTTTTAAGAGAACTAATTATTCAGCTGCTCCAATTTGTGTTTGGCTGCCCTTTATTTGGGTTGTGAGTAATGATACCTTAGGTAAGAATCAGAAAGAAATAAATTGCTCTGCTTAGAATTGTTTTTATGCATTATGCTGGGATGCTATTAAGCACCCTTTTGCTTTGGTAATGCGCATGCCTCGATTTGTTCCAGTTCCTGTTGAGGTGCCAAGTAGTTTGAGTTTGTTTAGGGAAAAGCGAGATTTTTGGGATCTCTGCTATTATTGTGGGCCTGATAGCTGCCGCCGCGGTTACTGCTTCGGTTACCGCCTCGGCCCTTGCACTTTCCGCCACTGTGCAGACAACTCAAACCATTAATGAACTATCGGCCACTGTGACCATGGCCCTAGATAAACAGGCCACTGCCAATTCTCAGATACAAGGAGGCCTGATGTTGGTAAACCAACAGATTAATTTGGTTCAGGAACAATTGGATATATTGTGGCAGATGGCCCAATTGGGATGTGAACAAAAGTTGCCTGGCCTTTGTGTCACTTCAGTACAATATGAGAATTTTACAAGAGCAGCTAACCTGTCAAAAGCTCTGTCTCAACATTTATTACAGAATTGGACTTTTGAGTTTGAGCAGACACTCCGTGAGTTGAGAGTGGCGATCCTGCAAGTGAATTCCACGCGTCTGGATCTTTCTCTGATGGAAGGCCTCTCCTCCTGGATTTCATCTGCATTTTCTTATTTTAAGGAATGGGTGGGGGTGGGATCATTTAGCCTAGTTCTCTGCTGTGGAATAGTGTTGATGCTTTGGATGGTGTGTAAGCTCAGAGCCCAAACAAAAGAGACAAAGTGATGGTGGCACAAGCACTTGCTGCCTTAGAACACGGAGCCTCCCTGACATTTGGTTAACCATGTTAAAGCAATAGGTCGCTGGCCTCCCGGCTCTTGCACCCCACGAGGCTAGTCTCATTGCACGGGATAGAGTGGGTAGGCTTCAGCAGCCCAAGGAGTTGCAAGGCTAAGCACTGCACAGGAGAGGTCTGCGGTATAACGACTTTCTCCTGGGAGATAAGTCATCTTGCATGAAGGTTCTATGTCATGATCTCCTTCCCCCAGAAAAACGACATCGGGACTGGTCAGGGCTCCCTCTGGGGATAAGACCCTGGAGAGGAGCTTTGTACATGTTCCAAATTTGCACATGGGGATTTGACCTCTATCTCCACTCCAAAGTTGTGGGTGTCCTATGGCTTCAAAAATAAATGAATAGGGGGAGATGTGAGGAGCCGCCCTCACTATCGCTATCGCCATTAGAAGATGGCGCTGACATCTGCTGTCAGTTGGAGTTTACCGTTTAAGCTGTGCCTCACCCGTCATCTGGGGTGATGAGCAAACCACCAATTCCGGCTCTACACGTCTCACTCGGAGCTCCTAGGCTTATATAAGGGGATGGGTTTCTTAGCTTGGGGTCTCCCTCTCAGAAGCTGATCATCTATCTCTCAAGATGTATTAAAGCTTTACTGCAGAAGGATCCGAGTGTCCTGCGTCGTTCTTGCTGGCGAGACGGTAGCGCGGGACACTACACTATGTAAGTACCTACACGTATAACTTATTGAAAACCAAAGAAACAAAGCTGTTTAATAATCTACACTTGTAATTTACTGAAAACTACGATACGACAGTGTGTGAGATTTTACACATGCAACTTTTTGAAAACTAATGCTACAATGCTGTGTGATAATCTACACGTGTACCTTATTGAAAACTAACGATACAACGCTGTGAGAGATTCAACACGTATACCTTATCGAATACTAACGATACAACGCTGTGTGATAATCTGCACGTGTACCTTATTAAAAATTAATGAGACAACAATGTGTGAGATTCTACACCTGTATCTTATTGAAAACTAATGCTACTACGCTGTGGGATAATCTACACGTGTAACATATTGAAAATTAATGATTCAATTCTTTGTGAGACTTTACACATGTACCTTATAGAAAACTAACAATACAACGATGTGTGAGATTCTACACATGAATTTATTAAAAATTAACGATACAACGATGTGTGAGATTCTACACGTGTACCTTATTGAAAACTAGAAATAAAAGCTCTGTGATAATCTACATGTATAACTTATTCTAAACTAAAGATAAAACGCTGTGTGATATTATACACATGTTCCTTATAGAAAACTAAAGATACAATGATGTGTGAGATTCTACATGTGCACATTATTGAAAATTAACAATACAACGCTGTGTGAGATTCAACACTGGTACCATATAGAAAACTAGCAATAAAAGCTGTGTGACTATCTACAGGTATAAATTATTGAAAACTAAATATACAACACTGTGTAAGTCTACACGTGAATCTTATTGAAAACTAAAGATAGAACGCTAAGTGACAATCTACACGTGTAACTTATGGAAAACTAACGATACAATACAGTGTGAGATTCAACACGTATTCCTTATCAAAAACTAACTATACAACGCTGTGTGAGAATCTACCCTTGTACCTTATTGATAACTAATGATACAATACTGTTTGAGAAACTATAAGCGTAACTACTTGAAAAATAGGGATACAACAGTGTGAGAAACTACATGAATAACTTTTTGAAAACTAGCGATGCAACACTGTGTGAGAAATACATGCAGAACTTCTTGAAAACTAAGGCTACGATGCTGTGTGAGATTCTACACATGCAATTTATTGAAAACTAACGATCCAACACTTTGTCAGAATCTACATGTGTAAATTATTGGAAACTAACGCTCCAAAGCTGTGTGAGATTCTACATGTTAAATTCCTGGAAACTATCGATACAACACTGTGAGAGAAAGTACATGCCTAACTTATGGACAACTAAAGACACAACATTCTATGCGAATCTGAAATGACACCTCTTGAAAACGTTCAATACGACACTGTGTGAGGAACTTCATGCATAACTTCTTGAAAAGTAACTATACAACACTGTGTGAGAATATACTCGTGTAACTTATGGAAAACTAACGACACAATACTGCGTGAGAATCTGTAAGCATAACTACTTGAAAAGAAGCGATACATCTCTGTGTGAGAAACTACATTCAGAATTTCTTGAAAATTAACGATACAATGCTGTGTGAGATTCTACACGTGCAACTTATTGAAAACTAATGATCCAACACTGTGTGAGAATCTATCCGTGTAAATTCTTAGAAACTATCGATACAAAACTGTGTGAGAATCAACATGCTTAATTTCTTGAAAACTAACGATACAACACTGCATGATGTTATACAACACATGTAATTTCTTGGAAACAGTCTATACAACCCAGTGTGAGAAGCTACACCTGTAACTTCTTGGAAACTATCAATACAACTCTGTGTGAGAAACTACATGCATAACTTCTTGAAAACTAAGGATACAAACCTGTGTGAGAATCTATTATGAGTGTAACTACGTGAAAACTAGCAATACCATACAGTGTGAGAAACTTCATTCGTAGCTTCTTGAAATCTTAGGATACAACCCTGTGTGATATTTTACATGTGTACGTTATTGAAAACTAACGACACAAATCTGTGTGAGAATCTACTGTTGTAACTTATTGAAAACTAAAGATACAACACTGTGTAAGTATGTACACGTGTAACTTCTTGAAAACTAACGATACAACACTGTGTGAGAAACTACACATCTAAGTTCTTGCAAACAAAGGATACAACACTTTTCAAGAATCTACATATGTAACTTCTGGAAAACAAACGATACAAGACTGTGTGAGGATCTACAGGTGTAATTTCTTGGAAACTATCCATACAACACACCGTGAGAATCTAAACCTCTAACTTCTTAGAATTAATCCATACAACTCTGTGTCAGAAAATACATGTGTAATATCTTGAATACTAACGACACAATGCTGTGTGAGAATCTACACATGTAACTTATTGAAAACTAACAACATAACACTGTGTGAGAAACTACACATCTAACTTCTTGAAAAGTAATGATACAATACTGTTTAAGAATCTACATATGTTACTTCTTGAAAACTAACAATACAGCACTGTTTGAGAATCTACACGCGAAACTTCTTGAAAACTAAGTATATAACAGTATACGAGAAGATTCATGTGTAACTCCTTGAAAAGTAACCATACAACACTGTTTGAGAATCTACATGTGAAACTTCTTGAAAACTAAGTATATAACAGTATACGAGAAGATTCACGTGTAACTCCTTGAAAAGTAATGATACAACACTGTTTGAGAATCTACATGCGAAACTTCTTGAAAACTAAGTATATAACAGTATATGAGAAGATTCATGTGTAACTCCTTGAAAAGTAACGATACAACTCTGTTTCAGAATCTATATGCATAACGTATTGAAATCTAATGGTACAAAAATATTTTCAAAATTCCATGCATAACTACTTGAAACCTAAAGGTGAGGGTTATTGTTAGGGTTATGGTTAGTGTTAGTATTATGTAAGGGTTTTGGCTAGGGTTAGGGTTAGTGTTAGGGTTAGGATTTGGGTTATGGTTAGGGATAGGGTTAGACTCGGGTTAGAATTAGAGATGGGATTAGGGTTAGGTTTGGGGCTAGGGTTAGGGTGAGGATTTAGGGTTAGGGTTAGAGTCAGCATTAGGTTTAGTGTTAGGGTTAGGGTTAGAGGGTTAGGGTTAGGGGTTAGGGTTAGGGTTAGGGTCATGCTTAAGGTTAGAGTTAGGATCAGGGTTAGGATTAGGGTTATTTTTAAGGTTAGCATTAGGGATAGGGATAGGATTAGGGCTAGGGTTAGGGTTATGGTTAGGATTAGGGTTAGGTTTAGTTATAGGATTAGGGTTAGGGTAGGATTATGTTTAGGTATAGGGTTCGCATTATGGTTAGAGTTTAGGTTTAGGGTTTGGGCTTAGGGTTAGGCTAGGGGTTAGGGCTAGTTTTAGTGTTAGGGTTAATATTAGTGTTAGTGTTAGGGTTATGATTAGTTTTAGTTTACATTTAGGGTTAGGATTAGCATTAGGTTTAGGGTTAGGCAAAGGGTTAGGGTGTGGTTTAGGTTAGGGCTAGAGTTAGCTTTAGGGATAGGGATAGATTTAGAAGTTAGTGTTAGGGTTAAAGTTAGGGCTTGGGTTAGGGTTAGGTTTAGGGTTAGGATTAGGGTTGAGATAAGGAATAGGGTTAGCGTAGGGTTAGGTTAGTGATAGGGTTATGGTTAGGGTTAGGTTTCATTTTCAGGTCAGGGTTAAGGGTTAGGGTTAGGTTTAGGCTTCAGGTTAGGTTTATGCTTAGGGTTAGGCTTAAAGTTATTGTTAGGGTTAGGATTAGGGTTAGGATTAAGGATAGTTTTAGGTTTAGTGTTATGGTTAGGATTATGCTTAATGTTAGAGTTAGGTTTAGTCTTCAGGTTAGGTTTAGGGTTAGGGTTTGGCTTTGGTTTGGGTTTAGTGTTAGAGTTAGGTTTTGGGTTAGGGTTAGTGTGTCACTTATTGAAAAATAACGATTCAATACTCTCTGAGAATCTATAAGGAAAACTTCATGAAAACGACTGATAAAATATGATGTGAGAAATTACTCATCTACCTTCTTGAAAACAAAGGATACAATACCGTGTGAGAAACTGCACGTGTAAATTCTTGAAAACTATCGATACAACACTGCGTGAGAAACTCCATGCGTATCTTATTGAAAACTAACGATACAAAGCTGTGTGAGAATCTACACGTGCAACTGATTGAAAGCTAATGATACAATGCTGTGTGAGAATCTA
>NW_024429523.1:0-66156 GCF_017639785.1 Mesocricetus auratus
GTGTAACTTATTGAACTAAGTATACAACACTGAGTGAGAATCTATATACGCAAGATCTTGAAAACTAAGGATAAAACACAGTGTGAGAATCTCCACATGTAACTTATAAAAATTAACGACAAAACACTGTTTGAGAAACAACACGTGAAACATCTTGAAAACTAATGATACAACACTGTGAGAGAATCGACATGTGTAACTTCTTAAAAACAAAGAATAGAACACTGTGTGTGTATCTATGTGCGCAACTTCTTGAAAAATAACGATATAGCACTATGTGAGAATTTATCTATTTAACTTCTTGAAATCTAACAATAAAACTCTTAGTTTTAAACTGAATGCATAACTTCTTGAAAACTAACGAAAAAACTCTGTGTTAGAAACTAACTACATTAGTAACTTCTGGAAAACTAACGACACAACACTGTCTGAGAATCTACACGTGTAACTTATTGAAAATTAAATATACAACACTGTGTGAGTATTTACACAAGTAACTTATTGAAAACTAATGATACAACAGTGTGTGAGAATCTATAAACATATCTACTTGAAAACTAACAATACAACACTGTCTTGAGAATGTACACCTGTAAGTGCTTGAAAACTAACAATACAACACTGTGTTAGAATCTACAGGTGTAACTAATTGATAATTAACAAACAACACTGTCTGAGAAACTACACGTGTAACTTCTTCAAAACTAACAATACAAAATTGTGTGAGAAACTACATGTGTAACTACTTGAAAACTAAGGATTCAACACTGTCTGAGAATCTACATGTGCATCTTATTGAAAATAACGATAAAACACTGTGTTTGAATCTATATGCATAACTCCTTAAAAATAAAATACATAACACTGAGAATCTACACGTGTAACTTATTGAAAATAAAAGATACAATACTGTCATAGAATCTACACGTGTAACATATTGAAAACTAATAATACAACACTGTGTGAGAATCTATAAGCATAACTTCATGAAAACTAAGGATACAGCACTGCCCTGAGAATCTAAACGTGTAAGTGCTTGAAATCTAACAAGACAACATTGTGTGAGAATCTATAAGGGTAACATCTTGGAAACTAAGGATACAACACTGTGTGAGAATCTATAAGCGTAACTTCTTAACACGTGTAAATTATTGAAAACTAACGATACAACATTGTTTGAGAAACTATAGTTGTAATTACTTGAAAACTAATGATACAGCACTGCGTGAGATACTAAATGAGTAACTACTTGAAAATTAAGGATACAACACTGTGTGAGAATCTATAAGAGTAACTTCTTAAAAAGTAATGATACAACAGTGTGTTTGAATCTATATTTGTAACTTCTTTATAATAAAGGACTCAACACTCTCTGTGAATCTACACGTTTAACTTCTTGAAAACTAATGATAAAACACTGTGTGAAAATCTATAAGCATAACTTCTTGAAAACTAAGGATACAACACTGCCTTGAGAATCTTCATGTGTAAGTGCTTGAAAACTAACAATAAAACATTGTGTGAGAATCTCTAAGTGTAACATCTTGAAAACTAAGGATACAACACTGTGTGAGAATCTATAAGAGTAACTTCTTAAAACCAATGATACAACAGTGTCTGGAGAATCTACACGTGTAAATTATTGAAAACTTACGATACAACAGTGTTTGAGAAACTATTGGTGTAACTACTTGAAAACTAACGATACAAAACTGAGTGAGAAACTACATGTGTAACTACTTGAAAACTATGGACATAACACTGTGTGAGAATCTATAAGTCTACCTTCTTAAAAATTAATAATACACCAGTGTCTTGAGAATCTACACGTGTAACTTATTGAAAACTAATGATACAACACTGTGTGAGAAACTCTTATCGAAAAGTAACAATACATCCCTGTGTTTGAACATATATGTGTAACTTCCTTAAAATAAAGGACTCAACACTCTCTGAGAAACTACACGTTTCACTTCTTGAAAACTAATGAAACAACACTGTGTGAGTAAATGCATGTGTAACTTCTTGAAAAGTAATGATACAACACTGCGTGAGAATCTACAAGCATACCTTCTTGAAAACTAACAATACAAACTTGTGTGAGAATCTACAAGTGTAACATCTTCAAAAGAAACCATACAACACTGTGTGAGAAAGTATGTATTTAACTTCTTGAACAATAACAAAAACACACTGTGTGAGAATCTATAATCATAACTTCTTGAAAATTAACGATATAACACTGAGGTTGAAACTAAACGCATAACTTCTAGAAAACTAAAGAAATATCTCTGTGTGAGAAACAACATTAGTAACTTCTTGAAAATTAAGGATGCAACATGGTGTGAGAATCTCCACGTGTGACTTATTCAAAACTAACGACACAGCACAGTGTTAGAAACTATATGTGTAAGTTCTTGAAAACAAACGATACAACACTGTGTAAGAATCTACCCTCTGTGAGAATCTACAAGAGTAACTTCTTGAAAACTAATGAAACAACACTGTGTGACTATCTATAAGCATAACCTCTTGAAAATTAACACTTAAAAAATGATACAACACTGTGTGTACATCTATGTATGTAACTTCTTGAAAACAACTGTGAGTTCTAAACTGAATGCATAACTTCAAGAAAATTAATGAAATAACTCTGTTTGAGAAATTACATTAATAACTTCTGGAAAACTAACGATACTACACTGTCTGAGAATCTACACATGCAACTATGTGTGTAACTTCTTGAAATCTAACGATACAGCACCGTGTAAGAATCTATCTATGTAAGTCCTTGAAATCTAACAATACAACGCTAAGTTCTAAACTGAATGCATCAATTCTTGAAAACCAATAAAATACTAACGATACAACACTGTCTGAGAATCTACACGTGTAACTATTGAAAGCTAACGACACAACACTGTGTGAGTAACTGCATGTGTAAAAACTTATAAACTAACGATACAAGACTTTCTGAGAATCCACACGTTGTAATGATACAACACTGGGTTTGAATCTATATGCATGACTTCTTGAAAATAAGAACACAACACTTTCTGAGAATCTACAGTGTAACTTCTTGAAAACTAATGATACAACACAGTGTGAGAAACTACCTGCGCAACTTCTTGAAATCAAACGATACAAAGCTGCCTGTACATCTATACGTGTAACATATTGAAATCAAAGGAAACAACACTTTGTGGGAAACTGGGTGAGTAATATCTTGAAAACAATTGATACAGCATTGTGTGAGAATCTAAATTCATAAATTATTGAAAACTAATGATAAAGAACTGTGTGAAAATCCACAAGTGTAACTTATTGAAAATTAACTATAAAACACTGAGTGAGAATCTATATATGTAACTCTTGAAAAATAACGATACAACACAGTGTGAGAATCTGAACGTGAAACTCATAAAACCATGCTTACCATCTTGAAAACTAGCAGTACAACACTGCTGAGAATCTACATGCTTAACAACTTCAAAACTAACAATACAACACTGTTAGAAAATCTACATGTGTAACATCTTGAAAACTAACAATACAGCACTGTGTGAGAATCTATCTGCGTAACTTCTTGAAATCTAACGATACAACTCTCAGTTCTAAACTGAATGCAAAGCTTCTTCAAAAATGACATAGTTCTGTGTGAGAAACTTCATTAGTAAATTCTGGAAATCTAACGATACAACACTGTGTGAGAAACTACATGTGTAACTGCGTGAAAACTAATGATACAACATTGTCTGAGAATCTACACGTGTATCTAATTGAAAAGTAATGATACAATACTGGGTTTGAATCTTTTTGTGTAACTTCTTGAAAATAAAGGACACAACACTGTCTATACATGTAACGTATTGAAAATTAAACATACAACACTGTGTTAGAATCTATGAGCATAACTTTTTGAAAACTAATGATACAACACTGTCTTGAGAATCTACATGTATGACTTACTGTAAACTAATGATACAACACTGTGTGAGAACCTATATCGTAACTTATTGAAAACTAACGATACAACACTATGGGAGAATCTTCACGTGTAACTAATTGAAACTAACGAACAGCTCAGTGTGGTAAACTCCATGTGTAACTTCTTGAAAACAAACGATACAACACTCTGTAAGAAACTTAATGTGTAACATCTTGAAAACTAACGATTCAACATTTTCTGAGAATCTATATGCATAACTTCTTGCAAACTAATGATACAACACAGTGTAAGAATCTATAAGCGTATCCTCTTGAAAATTAACGATAAAACGCTCTCTGAGAAACTACATGCATAACTTCTTGAAAACTAATGAAATAACTCTGTGTGAGAAACTACATTTAGTAAGTTCTTGAAAACTAATGATACAACACTGTGTGAGAAAGTAGCATGTGTAACTTATTGAAAACTAACAATACAACAAAGTGTGATAAATTACATCTGTAACTTCTTGAAAACAAAGGATACAACACTGTGAGAATCTATGAGCGTAACTTCTTGAAATTTAACGGAACAACACTGCATGATAATCTACATGTGTAACTTCTATAGAAAACTATATGAAACTCTATGAGAAACTTCATGTGTAATTACATGAAAAGTATGCATGACTTCATGAAAACTAACGATACAATATTATGTGAGAAAACACACGTGTATCTTATTGTAAATTAACCATACAACACTGTGTGAGAAACTAGATGTGTAACATATTGAAAACTAACGAAACGGCACAGTGTGAGAAACTTCATGCATAATTTCTTGAAAAATAATGATACAGCACTCTGTGAGAATCTATTAGCGAAACTTCTTGAAAACTAACAATACAACTGTCAGAGAATCTACACATATAACTTACTTAAAAATTAACGATGCAATACTGTCTGAAAATACACACGTGTAACCAAATGAAAACAAACGATACAACACTTTGTCAGAAACTACATGTGTCACCAATTTAAAACTAACAATACAACACTGTGTATCTACATGTGTATCTTATTGAAAAGTAACAATACAACACTGTGTTTGAATCTGTATGCGAAACTTCGTTAAAATAAAGGACACAACACTGTCTGAGAATCTACATGTGTTCCTTATTGAAGTTACACGTGTAACTTCTTGAAAACTAATGACACAATACAGTGTGAGAAGGTACATGGATATCTTCTTGGAAACTAACGATACAAAGCTGCCTGCACATCTATACAAGTAACTTAATGAAAAAAGGTAACATCACTTTGTGGGAAACTATGTGAATAACATCTTGAAAACACTGTGAGAGAATCTACATGTGTAACTTTTCAAAGACAAACAATAAAACACAATAATTGTAACTTGTTCAAAACAAGTGATACATCACTGTCTTGAGAATATACACGTGTAACTTATTGAAAACTAATGATACAGCACTGTGTGAGAATCTATGTGCGTAACTTCTTGGAAACTAACGATATAGCACTGTGTGAGAATCTAGCTAAGAAACTTCCTGAAATCTAATGATACAACTCTGAGATCTAAACTGAATGCATAACATTTTGAAAACTAAAGAAATAAATCTGTGTGAGAAACTACATTAGTAACTACTGGGAAACTAACGATACAACACTGTCTGAGAATCTATATGTGTAAGATATTGTAAATTACCAATACAACACTCTCTGAGAATCCACACGTGTAACTGATTGAAAATGAACGCTACAACACTGGGTGAGAATCTACACGTATAACATATTGTAAATTAATGATACAACACTGTTTGAGAATCTACATGTGCATCTTACTGAAAAGTAATGATACAACCTTGTGTTTGAATTTATATGTGTAACTACTTGAAAATAAAGAACACAACACTGTCTGAGAATCTACACTTGTAACTCATTTAAAATTAAAGATACAACATTATGTGAGAATCTACTCGTATAACATGTTGAAAATAAATGATACAACACTGTTTGAGAATCTACACTTGTAACTTCATGAAAACTAACGATACGACACTCTGTGAGAAACTACATGCATGACTAATTGAAAACTAACTATACAATTCTCTGTGAGAAACTACATGTGTAACTACTTTAAAACTAACAATACAACACTGTCTGAAATCCTACATATGTACCTCATTGAAAAGTAATGATACAACACTGTGTTTGAATCTATATGCGTAACTTCTTGAAAATAAATGACACAACACTGTGTGATTCTCTATATATTTAACTTCTTAAAATCTAAAGATACAACACTGATTACAAAACTGAATGCATAACTTCTTGAAAACTAACGACACAAAACTGTGTGAGAATGTATAAGCATCACTTCTTGGAAAAAACGATACAACACTGTCTTCGTATCTACACGTGTTACTTATTGAAATTTAACAATACAAAACCGTCTGAGAATCTACACGTGTTACTTATTGAAATTTAACAATACAAAACCATCTGAGAATCTACACGTGTAACATATTGAAATTAAAGATACAACACTGTGTCAGTATCTACACATGTAACTACTTGAAAACTAACAATACAACACTGTGTGAGAATCTGCATGTGTAACCACTTGAAAAATATCGATACAACACTCTCTGTGAACCTACACATGTATCATATTGAGAAGTCACGATCCAATACTGTTTGAATTTTTTTTTGTGTAACTACTTGAAAATAAAGGACACAACACTGTATGAGAATCTACACGTGTTTCTAATTGAAAACTACCGATACAACATTGTCTGAGAATCTACACATGTAACTTATTGAAACCTAACGATACAACACAGTGTGAGAAACTAAACATGTGTCTTATTGAAGTAACGATACAAATCCGTGTTTGATTCTATATGCATAACTACTTGAAAATCAAGGATTAAACACTGTCTGAGAATCTACTCGTGTAATTTCTTGAAAACTAAAGAAGCAACATTGTGTGAGAATCTACACATGTAAATTCTATAAAAGTAACGATACAACACTGAGTGAGAAACTACATGTGTAACAACTTGAAAACGAATGAAAACTAACAAAACAACACTGTCTGAGTATCTACATATGTATCTTATTGAAAAGCAATGATATAACACTGTGTTTGAATCTATATGCATAACTTCTTAAAGATAAATGACACAACACTTTTTGAGAATTTACACGTGTAACATATTGAAAACTAATGACAGAACACTGTGTGAAAATCTATAAGCATAACTTCTTGAAATCTAATGATACAAAACTGAGTTCTATTCTGAATACATAACTTCTTGAAAAATAACGATACAAAACTGTGTGAGAATCTATGTAAATAATTTCTTGAAGACTAACGGTAAAACACAGTGTGAGAATTTGTTTACGTCACTTCTTGAAATCTAACAATACAACTCTGCGTTCTAAACTGAGTGCATAACTTCTTGAAAACTAACGAAATAACTCTGTGTGAGTTACATTAGTAACTTCTGCAAAAATATAGATACAACAATCTCTGAGAATCTACATGTATAACTTATTGAAAATTAATGATACAACACTGTGTGAGAAACTACATGTGTAACAACTTGAAAACTAACAATACAACACTGTCTGAGAACCACACGTGTATCTTTTTGAAAAGTAACGATACTAAACTGTGTTTGAATCTATATGCATAACTACTTGAAAATAAATGACACAACACTGTCTGAGAATCTACACTTGTAAAGTATTGAAAATTAAAGATACAACACTGTGTGAGAATCTAAACGCGTAACGAATTGAAAAGTAATAATACAACACTGTGTGAGAAACTACACGTGTATCTTATTGAAAAATAACGATACAGCATTGTGTTTGAATCATTATGTGTATCTTCTTGAAAATAAGGGACTCAAAACAGTCTGAGAATCTACACGTGTATCTCCATGAAAAATAAGGATACAACACTGAGTGAGATACTACATGTGTAACTTCTAAAATACTAATGATACAATAAAGTGTGAGAAATTACATGCATAACTTCTTGAAAACTAACGATACAAAGCTGCCTGCACATCTATATGCATAACTTATTGAAAACAAAGGAAACAACACTTTGTGGGATACTTTGTAACATCTTCAAAACAAAAGGTACAACATTGTGTGAGAATCTATATTTGTATCTTATTGAAAATTAACGATATAGCACTGTGTGAGAATCTTTCTATGTAACTTCTTTAAATAACTTCTTGAAAAAAATGATACAACACTGAGTTAGAATCTATATACATAAGTTCTTAAAAACTAACGATATTACAAGTGTAAGAATCTCCACGTGTAACTTATAAAAATTATCGACACAACACTGTTTGAGAATCTACACATGTATATCATTGAAAAGTAATGATACAACCCTCTGTTTGAATCTATATGCATAACATCTTGAAAATAAAGGACACAACACTGTCTGAGAATCTACACATTTAACATCTTGAAAACTAATGATACAATACTGAGTGAAAAACTACATGTGTAATTTCTTGAAAACTAATGATACAACACTGTGAGAGAATCTACATGTGTAACTTCTTAAAAACAAAAGATACAACACTGTGTGAGTATCTATGTGCATAACTTCTTGAAAAATAATGATACAGCACTGTTTGAGAATCTATCTACGAAACTACTTGAAATCTAACGATACAACTCTGAGTTCTAAACTGAAAGCATAACTTCTTGTAAACTAACAAAACAACACTGTGTAAGAAACTACACGTGTAACTTCTTGAAAAATAATGATGCAAAGCAGTGTGAGAAACTACATGAGTAACTTCTTGAGAGTTAATGATACAAAGCTCCCTGCACATATATAAGTGTAACTTATGGAAAACGTCGGAAACAATGCTTTGATGGAAACTACGTTTGTAACATCTTGAAAAAAAACGACACAACACTGTCTGAGAAACTATACGTGTACATTATTGAAAATTAACAATACAACACTGTCTGAGATTCTACACGTGTAACATATTGAAAACTAACGAAACAACACTCTCTGAGATTCTACACGTGTACCTTATTGAAAAGCAACGATACAAAACTGTGTTTGAATCTATAGACATAACTTCTTAAAAATACAGTACAGAACACTGTCTGAAAATCTACATGTGTAAAGTATTGAAAACTAATTATACAACACTGTGTGAGAATCTATATATAAGCTCTTTATAGTTAACCATACAACACAGTGTGAATATATATGTAACTTCTTGAAATCTGAGGATACAACTCTGGGTTCTAAACTGAATTCATAACTTCTGAAAACTAACGAAATAACTCTGTGAGAATCTACATTAATAATTTCTGGAAAACTAACGATACAACACTGTCTGAGAATATACAAGTGTAACTTATTGAAAATTTATGATACAACACAGTCTGAGAATCTACATATAGAACTACTTGAAAATTAACGATAAAACACAATCTGGTAATCTACACGTGTAAATTTTGAAAACTAACGATACAACACTGTGTGAGAATCTATAAGTGTACCTTCTTGAAAGCTAAATGATACAACATTGTGAAAGAATCTACATGTATAATTTCTTAAAAACAAACAATACAAGTACTGTTGTGAATATCTATTTATATAATTTCTTGAAATATAACGACACAACTCTGGGTTCTAAAGTGAATGCATAACTTCTCTAAAACTAATGAAATAACTCTGTGTGAGAAACTACATTAGTAACTTCTGGAAATCTAACGATACAATACTGTCTGAGAATCTATATGTAACTTTTTAAAATTAATGACACAAAACTGTGTGAGAATATACACGTGTAACTTATTGAAAATCAATGATACAACACTGTCTGAGAATGTACACTTGTAACATATTAAAAATAATGATACAACACTGTGTGAGGATCTATAAATGTGATGTCTTGAAAACTAACAATACAACACTTTCTGAAAATCTAACCGTGTAACTAATTGAAAATTAACTATACAACACTGTCTGAGAACCTACACGTATAACTTATTTAAAGTTAACTGTAGAACACTTGGTGAAAATCTACACGTATAACTCACTGAAAACTATCGAGGAAATCTCTTAAAGAAATAGAAGAACAAACAAACAAAAAAATCCATGAAATGGAGGCAAAATTCAAGAAATAAACAAATCTCTCAAAGAATCTAAATAGTACCAAGAAAAAACAACCAAGCAAATGAAGGAAACAACTCAAACAGTTGAATGATTGAAAGCTGAAATAGAACCAAAAAAGAAAACACAGGACGAGGGGATGCTGGAAATTGAAAAGCTGGGTAAACCATCAGGAATTACAGATGTAAGTATCACCAATAGAATGCAAGAGATATAAGAGAGGCTCTCAGGTGTTGAAGACTCATTAGAGTATATACAGTCGTCAACCAAAAAAAACCCTCAAAACCCATAAATCCCTAACAGAAAATATCCAGGAAATATGGGACACCGTGAAGAAGCAAAACCTGAGAATAATAGGTATAGAAGAAGGCAAAGAAATACAGCTCAAAGGTACAGAAAACATATACAACAAAATTATAGAAGAAAACTTCCCTAACCTAAAGTAGGATATGCCTATGAAAATACAAGAATCTTACGGAACACCAAATAGGCTGGATCAGAAAAAGGAGTCACCTCACCATATAATAATCAAAACATCAAACCTACAGAATAAAGAGAAAATATTAAGATCAGCTAAAGAGAAAGGCCAAGTAGCATATAAAGGCAGACCTATGTGAATTACACCTGACTTCTCAATGGAAACGATGAAAGCAAGAAGATCCTGGACAGATGTCCTACAAACGCTGAGGGAACAAGGAATCCAGGCCAGAATACTATATCCAGCAAAGCTTTCAATTACCATAGATGGAGAAAACAAAATATTCCATGACAAAGCCAGATTTAAACAATACATGTCCATGAATCCAGTTCTACAGAAAGTGCTAGAAAGAAAACTTAGATCCAAGGAAGATTACTACACTCACAAAGACACAGGCAATATATAATCCCACTTTACATATCACCAAAAGAAAAAGGGAGGAGAAACTACACAAATTAACTTCACCACCAATAAATCAAGCACAAACAAGAATCATCAATCAATTGATATCCCTCAATGTCAATGGCTTCAACTTGCCTATAAAAAGACACAGACTAGCAGAATGGATATGAAGACAGAACCCATCTTTCTGCTGCATACAAGAAACACATCTCAACATCCAAGAAAGACAGTATCTCAGGGAAAAAGTTTGGGAAAAGATTTTCCAATCAAGAGGACCCAAGAAACAAGCGGGTGTAGCAATACTAATATCTAACAAACTAGACTTCAAATTAAAATCAATCAAAAGAGATGAAGAAGGACATTTCATATTCATCAAAGGAATAGTCCATCAAGATGAAGTCTCAATTTTAAACATCTATGCCCCAAATACAAAGGCACCTACATTTGTGAAAGAAATATTACTATAGTTCAAATTGCACATAAAGTCGCACACACTAATAGTGGGAGACTTCAACACTCTTCTCTCACCGCTAGACAGGATCTACACACAGAAACTTAACAAAGAAACAAAGGAACTAATAGAACTGGGTTTAACAGACATCTATAGAACATTCCACCCAAACACAAAGGGATATACCTTTTTCTCGGCCTCACATGGAATCTTCTCTAAAATTGACCATGTAATATGAAACTCCACAGATACAAAAAATGGGAATAACACCCTGTATCGTCTCATACCACCATGCATTAATATTAGAGTTCAACAATAACACAATTCGCAGAAACCCCACAAACTCATGGAAATTGGACAATGCTCAATTGCACCATCCCTGGGTAAAGGAAAAAATAAAAAAATGAAATTAAAGTCTTCCTCGAATTCAGTGAGAATGAAGACACAACATACTCAAACCTATGGGACACTTTGAAAGCAATGCTAAGAGGAAAGTTCATAGCACTATGTGCCCTCATGAAGAAACAGGAGAACAGTCATACTAGAGAATTAATAGCACAGCTTTACGTTCTAGAACAAAATGAAGCAAACTCACCCAGCAGGAACAGACGCCAGGAAATAATCAAATTGAGGGCTGAAATCAATCAAGTAGAAACCAGGAGAACATTGAGAAGAATCAATGAAACAAAGAGTTGGTTCTTTGAGAAAATCAACAAAATACACAAACCTCTGTCCAAACTAACCAAAAGACAGAGAGAGAGCATGCTAATTAGCATAATCAGAAATGAAAAAGGGAACATAACAACGGAATCTGATGAAATCCAGAGAATCATCAGACCATACTTTGAAAATCTGTACTCCACAAAATTTGAAAATTTAAAGGGAATGGACAATTTCCTGGATAGATATCACTTGACAAAACTAAATCAAGAGCAGATAAACAATCTAAACAGACCTATAAACCTTAATGAAATAAAAGCAGTTATCAAAAGTCTCCCAAACAAACAAAGCCCAGGCTCAGATGGCTTCAGAGAAGAAGAGATCAGGGATAACAGGAACATACCTGAATATAATAAAAGCAATATACAATAAACCAACAGCTAACCTCGAATTAAATGGAGAGAAACTCAAAGCAATTCCTCTACAATCAGGAACAAGATAAGGTTGTCAACTCTCTCCATATCTCTTCAATATTCTACTGGAAGCCCTGGCTATAGCAATAAGACAACAAAAGGAGATAAAGGGGATCCAAATAGGAAAAGAAGAAGTCAAGTTTTCACGATTTGCAGATGATATGATAGTTTACATAGATGACCAGAAAAACTCTGCAAGGGAACTCCTAGATCTGATAAACACCTTCAGCAAAGTGGCAGGATACAAGCTGAACTCAAAAAAATCAGTGGCCCTATTATATTCAGACAAAGAAGTGATAGGCATAAACAGCATCAAATATCTGGGAATAATATTAACCAAGGAAGTGAAAGAACTGTATATCAAAACTTTTAGTTTTAAAGAAAGAAATCAAGGAGGATACCAGAAAATGGAAAGATCTCCCATGCTCTTGGATTGGTAGGATCAACATAATAAAAATGGCAATCTTGCCAAAAGCAATCTACAGATTCAATGCAATCCCTATCAAAATTCCCTCACAATTCTTCACAGACCTTGAAAGAACATTAATCAACTTTATATGGAAAAACAAAAGGCCCATCATAGCCAAAACAACGCTATACAATAAAGGAAATTCAGGAAGCATCATCATACCTGATTTCAAGCTCTATTATAGAACTATAGTCCTGAAAACAGCTTGGTATTGGCACAAAAATAGGCAGGTAGACAAATGGCACCGAATTGCAAACCCTGATTTTAACCAACACATCTCTGAAGACTTGATTTTTGACAAAGAAGCTAAAACTATACAATGGAAAAAAAAGCATCTTCAACAAATGGTGCTGGCATAACTGGGTACTGGTATGCAGAAGACTGCAGATAGATCCATGTTTATCACCTTGTACAAAACGTAAGTGCAAATGGATCAAAGATCTCAACATAAATCCAGCCACACTGAAACTTTTAGAAGAGAACTCGGGAGATACTCTTCAACGAATTGGTACAGGAGACCACTTCCTGAGCATAGCACCAGTGGCATAGACACTGAGATCTACAATTACCAAATGGGACCTCTTGAAACTAAAAATTTCTGTAAGGCAAAGGACACATTCAACAAGACAGAAATGGAGTCCACAGAATTGGAAAAGGTATTCATTTACCCCACATCTGACAGAGCAATAATCTCCAAAATTTACAAATAACTCCAAAACACCAAAGGATCCAATCAAGATGTGGGGTACAGAACTAAACAGAGAACTCTCATTAGATGAGGCTAAAATGGCCAAGAGACACTTAAGAAAGTGCTCAACATCCTTAGCCATCATGGAAATGCAAATCAAAACAATTCTGAGATACCAACTTACTCCTGGCAGAATGGCGAAATTAAAAAACACCGAAGACAATTTATGCTGGAGAGGTTGTGGAGAGAGGGGAACAGTCCTCCACATGGACTTTGGACCCATTCCAACAATGTGAGATGCACTCTAACTCTAAACTCTTTGGGGAGGGTCTAGGCCCTGCCATGGATGAAATGACAGAATTGTATATCCCCATGGAGGACCACACCTTCCCTTGGGAAATGAGGGGGTGGGGGGGTGGGATGAGTTCAGCTGAGGAGGGAAGGGAATGGGAGAGTGACATGGAATTGACTTGTGAAGCAACCTTATTTCTAAACTAAATTTAAACTTAAAATTAAGTAATAATAAAAAATCACAAAAAGAAGTTATTTATATAGTTTCTCACAGAGTGCTGTATCATTTATATCAATGTTGTATCCTTTGTTTTCAAGATATTACACACGTAGTTTCCCACAAAGAGTTGTTTCCTTTGTTTCCAGCCTGTGTTCCAGTGCCTGCAGATCGCCTAGGAACTGCACAGATCTCCCAATCCCGGCAGGAGCCAAGCACCCCAGACTCCAGATCTTCTCTCCCACCAACGAGACCAGAAACCGAGAGGAGGCAGGGAGTCCAGTGAAGCAGCTGTTCCTCTGGCAGCTTCAGGTAAACAGGCCAGCTTCCCGGCCTGTGTTCCAGTGCCTGCAGATCGCCTGGGAACTGCACAGAGCTCCGAATCCTGGGGGGAGCCAAGCACCCCAGACTAGCGATCTTCTCTCCCACCAACGAGACCAGGAACCGAGAGGAGGCTGGGAGTCCAGGGAAGCAGATGTTCCCCCGGCAGCTTCAGGTAAACAGGCCAGCTTCCCGGCCTGTGTTACAGTGCATGCAGATCGCCTGGGAACTGCACAGGGATCCCAATCCCAGGGGGAGCTAAGCACCCCAGACTCCAGATCTTCTCTCCCACCAACGAGACCAGGAAACCAGGGGAGGCAGGGAGACCAGGGGATTAGCTGTTCCGGAACAGGTACAACAGGACCCAGCATAGGGTCCCGGGGACCAGGTAGGAGGCTAAGCACCCAAGATTCCTGTTCTTCTTCTCCACCCACGGGACCAGCATTTGGACAAGGAATAGAAGAACCACCAGATTATTGGACTTGCTAGCACCCACCAAAAGGGAACTCTGGTCCCCAGACCAGTAAGGGGCTCTTTCTGCACCCACTAGAAGAAGAGATGGGAAAGAGACAATACAAAAACACAGTCAGCAACAGAAAAACAAATATGACACCGCCAGATTCTAGAGACTCCACACCAGCAAGACCCCAACATTCCAATACGAAAAAAGCAGAAGAGAACAACCTTAAAAGCACTTTCATGAAAATGATAGAGTCCCTAAAAGAGGATATAGGAAAATCCCTCAAAGAAATGGAAGAAAAAACAAACCAAAAAATGCAAGAAATGGAAGAAAAAACAAACCAAAAAAGCAGGAAATGGAAGAAGAAATGAAGCAAAAAATGCAAGAAATGGTAGAAAAAACAAAGCAAAAATTGAAAAAAATGGAAGAAGAAACAAACCAAAAAAGGCAGGAAATGGAAGAAGAAACAAAGCACAAAATGTGAGAAATGGAACAAAAAGCAAACCAAAAAATGCAAGAAATGGAAGAAATAAGAAACCAAAAAATTCATGAAAGGAAACAAACGGACGAAAAAATAAACAGAAAATTGCAAGAAGCAATGCAAACACTACAAGGGTTGAAAACTGAAATAGAGACAATTAAAAAAACACAATCTGAAGAAAGGCAGAAAATAGAAAAGCTGGACAACAGTCAGACACTAACAATACAAGCATTAACAACAGAATAGAAGAGATGGAAGAGAGAATCACAAGTGTTGAAGATACACTAGGAGAAATGGATTTATCAACCAAAGAAATCCTTAAATCCAACAAATCCTTAACACAAAACATCCAGGAAATATGGGACACCATGAAAACACCAAACCTAAGAATAATAGTTATAGAAGAAGGAGAAGAAATCCAACTCAAAGGGGCAGAAGGCATATTCAACAAAATCATAGAAGAAAACTTTCCCAACCTTAAGAAAGACATGCCAATGAAGGTAAAGAAAGCCTACAGAACACCAAATAGAGTGGACCACAAAAACATCCACTCACCACATAATAATCCAGACACCAAACATACAGAATAAAGAAAGGATATTAAGAGCAGCTAAGGAAAAAGGTCACGTAACATATAAAGGCAGACCTATCAGAATTACACCTGAATTCTCCATGGAAACTCTGAAAGCCAGAAGGTCCTGGATAGATATTCTACCAACACTAAGAGACCATGGATGCCAGCCCAGACTACTATACCCGGCAAAACTCTCAATCACTATAGATGGAGAAAACAAGATATTCCATGACAAAACTAGATTCAAGCAATATGTGTCCACTAACCCAGCCCTACAGAAAATTTTGGAAGGGAAACTCCAACCCAAGGAAGCTAACTACAACCAGAAAAACATAAGCATTAGAGAATCCCTCTCTACCAACAGCCAAAAGAACAAAGGGGTGAAATTCCACACATAATTCCACCAACAACAACCATCGCAAATCGAAGAAGGATGAGCAATCAATGGTCATTAATATCCCTCAATATTAATGGCCTTAACTCAGCCATAAAAAGACACAGACTAGCAGAATGGATTCGAAGACAGAACCCTTCCTTCTGCTGCATACAAGAAACACACCTCACCCTCAAAGACAGACATTACCTGAGAGTTAAAGTTTGGGAAAAATTTTTCAATCAAATGGACCCAAGAAACAAGCAGGGGTAGCAATCCTAATATCTAACAAACTAGACTTTAAAATAAAATCAATCAAAAGAGATGAAGGAGGTCATTACATACTCATCACAGGTGAAACCCACCAAGATGAAGTGTCTATCCTGAACATCTATGCCCCAAATACAAAGGCATCCACATTCGTTAAAGAAACATGATTAGAACTTAAATCTCATCTAAAGCCCCACACAGTTATAGTGGGAGATTTCAACACACCACTCTCACCACTAGACAGGAATACCAGACAGAAACTCAACAAAGAAGCAAAGGGTCTAATAGAAGTAATGACCCAACTGGGATTAACAGATATCTATAGAACATTTCATCCACATAAAAAATATACCTTCTTCGCACCACCACATGGAACCTTCTCAAAAATCGACCACATTCTTGGCAACATATCAAACCTCAGCAGCTACAAAAAAATTGGAATAACTCCATGCATCTTATCAGACCACCATGCTTTAAAATTAGGATTCAACAACAACACAAATTGCAGAAAACCTATAAACTCATGGAAATTGAATAATGCTCAACTGCACCATCCCTGGGTCAAAGAGGAAATAAAAAAGAAATTAAAGACTTCCTCGAATTCAATGAGAATGAAGACACAACATACCCAAACCTATGGGACACTTTGAAAGCAGTGCTACGGGGGAAGTTCATAGCACTAAGTGCTCACATGAAGAAACAGGAGAACAGTTATACCAGAGAATTAACATCACAGCTGAAAGCTCTAGAACACAAAGAAGCAAACTCCCCCAGGAGAAGTAGACGCCAGGAAATAATCAAATTGAGGGCTGAAATCAATAAAGTAGAAACCAGGAAAACAATACAAAGAATTAATGCAACGAAGAGTTGGTTCTTTGAGAAAATCAACAAGATAGACAAACCTTTGTCCAAACTTATCAAACAGCAGAGAGTGAACACGCAAATTAACAAAATCAGAAATGAAAAGGGGGACATAACAACAGACTCCGAGGAAATCCAGAGAATCATTAGGTCATACTTTGAAAACCTGTACTCCACAAAATTCGAAAATTTAAAGGAAATGGATGACTTCCTGGACAGCTATCATTTGCCAAAACTAAATCAAGAACAGATAAGCAATTTAAATAGACCTATAACCCCTATGGAAATAGAAGCTGTCATCAAAAGTCTCCCAACCAAAAAAAGTCCAGGTCCAGATGGCCTCAGTGCAGAATTCTACCAGAAATTCAAAGAACAGCTTATACCAATTCTTCTCAAAGTGTTCCACACAATAGAAGCAGAAGGGTCTTTGCCAAACTCTTTCTATGAGGCTTCAATAACCCTGATCCCCAAGCTACACAAAGATACAACTAAGAAAGAGAACTTCAGACCAATATCCCTCATGAACTTTGATGCAAAAATACTCAATAAAATACTGGCAAATCGGATCCAAGAACACATCAAAACAATCATTCACCACGATCAAGTAGGTTTCATCCCAGGGATGCAGGGATGGTTCAACATACGAAAATCCATCAACGTAATCCACCATATAAACAAGCTGAAAAACAAAAATCACATGATCATCTCACTAGATGCTGAAAAAGCCTTTGACAAAATCCAACACCCTTTCATGATAAAGGTCTTGGAGAGATCTGGGATAACAGAGACATACTTAAACATAATAAAAGCTATATACAGTAAACCAACAGCCAACATCAAACTAAATGGACAGAAACTCAACGCAATTCCTCTAAAATCAGGAACAAAACAAGGCTGTCCACTCTCCCCATACCTTTTCAACATGGTACTTGAAGTTCTAGCTATTGCCATACGACAACAAAGAGGGATCAAGGGTATACAAATTGGGAAGGAAGAGGTCAAACTTTCACTGTTTGCAGATGATATGATAGTTTACATCAATGACCCAAAGAACTCTACCAGGGAACTCTTACAGCTGATTAACACCTTCAGCAAAGTGGCAGGCTACAAGATCAACTCAAGAAAATCAGTAGCCCTACTATATACAGATGATAAAAGGGCTGAAAGAGAAATCAGAGAAACATCACCCTTTACAATTGCCACAAACAACATAAAATACCTTGGGGTAACGCTAACCAAACAAGTGAAAGACCTGTATCGTAAGAACTTTGAATCTTTAAAGAAAGAAATTAAAGAAGCCCTCAGAAAATGGAAAGATCTCCCATGCTCTTGGATAGGTAGGAGCAATGTAGTAAAAATGGCAATCCTGCCAAAAGCAATCTACAGATTCAATGCAATCCCCATTAAAATCCCAGCACAATTCTTCACAGACATTGAAAGAACAATAATCAATTTTGTATGGAAAAACAAAAGACCCAGGATAGCCAAAACAACCCTGTTCAACAAGGCAACATCCGGAGGCATCACCATCCCTGACCTCAAGCTCTATTACAGAGCTATAGTCCTGAAAACAGCTTGGTATTGGCACAAAAATAGACAGGTAGACCAATGGAATCGAATTGAAAACCCGGGTATTAACCCACACACGTACGAACATCTGATCTTTGACAAAGAAGCTAAAAATATACAATGGAATAAAGAAAGCATCTTCAACAAATGGTGCTGGCATAATTGGAGACTGGCATGTAGAAGAATGCGGATCGATCCATGTTTATCGCCATGCACAAAACTTAAGTCCAAATGGATCAAAGACCTCAACATAAATCCAGCCACACTGAACCTCTTAGAAGAGAAATTCGGTGGTACCCTTGAACGAATTGGTACAGGAGACAGCTTCCTGAACATAACACCAGTAGCACAGACAGTGAGATCAACAATTAATAAATGGGACCTACTGAAACTGAGAAGCTTCTGTAAGGCAAAGGACACAGTCAGCAAGACCAAAAGGCAGCCCACAGAATGGGAAAAATATTCACTAATCCCACATCTGACAGAGGGTTGATCTCCAAAATTTACAAAGAACTCAAGAAGCAAGTCTCCAAAACACCAAAGGACCCTATTAAAAAGTGGGCTGCAGAACTAAATAGAGAGTTTTCAATAGAGGAGTCTAAAATGGCTGAGAGGCACTTGAGAAAGTGCTCAACATCCTTAGCCTTCCGGGAAATGCAAATCAAAACAACTCTGAGATACCATCTCACTCCTGTCAGAATGGCTAAAATCAAAAACACCAATGACAATTTATGCTGGAGAGGATGTGGTGAAAGGGGGACACTCCTCCATTGCTGGTGGGAGTGCCAACTGGTTCAGCCACTTTGGAAATCAGTATGGAGATTCCTCAGAAAAATGGGAATAAACCTACCACAAGACCCAGCAACTCCACTCTTAGGCATATATCCAAAAGATGCCCATTCATACAACAAAGATGTCTGTTCCACTATGTTCATAGCAGCTTTATTTGTAATAGCCAGAACTTGGAAGCAACCTAGATGTCCCTCACCCGAAGAGTGGATAGAGAAAATGTGGTACATCTACACAATGGAGTACTATTCAGCAGAAAAAAATAATGGAATCATGAGATTCGCAGGCAAATGGATGACACTAGAAGAAACCATCCTGAGTGAGGTAACCCAGTCACAAAAAGAGAAACATGGCATGTACTCTCTCATATATGGATTTTAGACATAGATCTCGGGAGTGCCAGCCTACAATCCTATGCCCAGAGAGTCAGGAAAACAGAAACTTCATTTAGTGGCTGATCGAAGAAGAGGCAGACTCACTTTATTAAGTGCTGAGCTGATCTCAAGAAAGCCAGTAACAGAGAGGGAGGACTGATGATCAAAGGGATTAAGACTGGGCTGGTTTAACCACCAGAAACAGCTGACCAGACAAAGGTTAACTCTTGAATCCCAGGCATCAGCCTGGGAATCCAGCATGGGACTGATCAAGAACCCCTGAATCTGGGTGTCAGTGAGGAGGCCTAGGTAATCTATTGAGCCTTGGGCAGCAGATCAGTACCCATCCCAAGTATACACACGGACTTTGGACTCCCATAGAACAATGTGAGGTGCACTCTCACCCTGAACTCTTGGGGAAGGGTCTAGGCCCTGCCCTATATGAAATGACAGACTATGGACACCCCCATGGAGGGCCTCACCCTCCCTGGGGAAATGAGGGGATAATGGGGGGTTGGGGGCAGGGCACGGGAGGAGGGGAGGGAAAGGGAGAGGGACCTGGAACTGACTTGTGAAGCAACCTTGTTTCTTATCTAAATTTAAACTGAAAAATACATAAATCAAAAAAAGAAAATTAACGATACAACACGGTGTGAGAAACTTCATGAGTAACTACTTAAAAACTAACGATACAACACTGTCTGAGAATCTACACGCGTCACTTGTTGAAAATTAAAGATACAACACTGTGTGAGAATGTAAGCCATATTTTCTTGATAACTAATGATACAACACTTGTGTGAGAAACTACATATGTAACTTTTTGAAATTTAATGGTTGAACACAGTGTGAGAAACTTCATGTGTAACTTCTTGAAAACTAATGATACAAAGCTGCCTGTACATCTATAAGCATACCTTATTTAAAAAAAGAAAACAACACATTGTGTGAAATTATGTGAGTAACATCTAGAAAACAAACGAAACAACATTGTTTGAGATTCTACATTTGTAACTTCTTGAAATCTAATGATAAAACACTGAGTTCTAACTGAATGCATAACTTCTTGAACAGTAATGATACAACACTGTGTGAGAAAACTCACGTGTAACTTATTGAAAACTAACGATACAACACTGAGTGAGAATTTATATACTTAAGTGTTTGAAAACTAACGATACAACACAGTTTGAGAATCCCCACGTGTAAGTTATAAAAATTAATAACAAAACACTGTTTGAGATACTCCATGCATAACATCTTGTGAGAGAATCTATAAGTGTAACTTCTTAAAAAATCGATAGAACACTGTGTGAGTATCTATGTGGGTAACTTCTTAAAAACTAATGATACAGCACTGTGTGAGAATCTACACGTGTAACTTATTGAAAAATAACAATACATCACTGTGTAAGAAACTACATGTATGACTACTTGAAAACTAAATATACAACACTGTCTTTGAACCTAACGTGTATCTTAATGAAAAGTGATGATAAAACACTGTGTTTGAATCTATATGTGTAACTTTTTGAAAATAAATGACACAACACTGTCTGAAAATCTACACATGTAACTTATTGAAAATTGAAGATACAACTCTATGTGAGAATCTACACGTGTAACATATTGAACACTATTGATACAACACTGTGTGAGAATCTACATGTGTAATTTAACGATACACACAATCTCAGTATCTACACGTGTAACTTATTGAAATCTAATGATAACAACCTTGTTAGTGAATATATAAGCATAACTTCTTGAATACTAAGTTTACAACACTGTCTTGAGAATCTACACGTATAACTTCTTAAAAACTAACTATACAACATTGTGTTTGAATCTATTTGTCTAACTCCTTGAAACCTAATGATACAATACAGTGTGAGAAACTACATGCATAACTTCTTGAAAACTAACAATACAAAGCTGCCTGAAAATCTATACGCATAACTTATTGAAAACAAAGGAAACTACACTTTGTGGGATATTATGTAACATCTTGAAAACAAACGATACAACATTGTGTGAGAATTTACTAGATAAGCTAGCAAAAGCAGTCAGGTGCCCTCTTTTACTCTCCTGCCTGATGATTCTCTCTATTTCCTCAGGTTCCTTTGTTTTGTCCCGCTTTTCATTTCTGATTTTGTTAATTTGCATGTTCACTCTCTGCTGTTTGGTAAGTTTGCACAAAGGTTTGTCTATCTTGTTGATTTTCTCAAAGAACCAACTCTTCGTTTCATTGATACTTTGTATTGTTTTCCTGGTTTCTACTTTATTGATTTCAGCCCTCAATTTGATTATTTGCTGGACTGTACTTTTCCTGGGGGAGTTTGCTTCTTTGTGTTCTAGAGCTTTCACCTGTGCTGTTAATTCTCTAGTATAACTGTTCTCCAGTTTCTTCATGTGGGCACTTAGTGCTATGAACTTCCTCCGTAGCACTGCTTTCAACTTGTCCCATAGGTTTGGGTATGTTGTGTCTTCCTGATAATTGAATTCAAGGAAGTCTTTAATTTCTTTCTTTATTTCTTCTTTGACCTAGGGATGGTGCAGTTGAACATTATTCAATTTCCATGAGTTTGTTGGTTTTCTGCAATTTGTGTTGTTGTTGAATTCTAATTTTAAAGCATGGTGGTCTGACAAGATGCATGGAGTTATCCCAATTTTTTGTAGCTGCTGAGGTTTTATATGTTTTCAAGTATGTGGTCGATTTTTGAGAAGGTTCCATGTGGTGGTGAGAAGAAGGTATATTCTTTTTTATGTGGATGAAATGTTCTATAGATGTCTGTTAATCCCAGTTGGGTCATTACTTCTATTAGACCCTTTCCGTCTTTGTTGAGTTTCTGTCTGGTATTCCTGTCTAGTGGTGAGAGTGGTGTGTTGAAATCTCCCACTATAACTGTGTGGGGCTTTAGAAGTGATTTAAGTTCTAATAATATTTCTTTTATGAATGTGGATGCCTTTGTATTTGGGGCATAGATGTTCATGATAGACACTTCATCTTGGTTGCTTTCACCTGTGATGAGTATGTAATGACCTCCTTCATCTCTTTTGATTGATTTTATTTTATAGTCTAGTTTGTTAGATATTAGGATTGCTACCCCTGCTTGTTTCATGTGTCCATTTGATTAAAAATTTTTCTCAACTTTTAACTCTCAGGTAATGTCTGTCTTTGAGAGTGAGGTGTTTTTCTTGTATGCAGCAGAAGGAAGGGTTCTGTCTTCGAATCCATTCTGCTAGTCTGTGTCTTTTTATGGCTGAGTTAAGGCCATTAGTGTTGAGGGATATTAATGACCATTGATTGCTCATCCTTCTTCGAATTGCAATGGTTGTTGTTGGTGAAATTATGTGTGGAATTTCACCCTTTTGTTCTTTTGGCTGTTGGTAGAAGGATTCTCTAATGCCTATGCTTTTCTGGTTGTAGTTAGTTTCCTTGGGTTGGAGTTTTCCTTCCAAATTTTCTGTAGGGCTGGGTAAGTGGATATACATTGCTTGAATCTAGTTTTGTCATGGAATACCTTGTTTTCTCCGTCTATATTGATTGAAAGCTTTGCCGGGTATAGTAGTCTCAGCTGGTATCCATGGTCTCTTAGTGTTGGTGGAATATCTATCCAGGATCTTCTAGCTTTCAGAGTTTCCATGGAGAAGTCAGGTGTAATTCTGATAGTTCTGCCTTTATATGTTACTTGACCTTCTTCCTTAGCTGGTATTAATATTCTTTATTGTGTATATTTGGGGTCTTGTTTATTATGTGGTGAGGGGATTTTTTTGTGGTCCACTCTATTTGGTGTTCTGTAAGCTTCTTGTACCTTCATTGTCATGTCTTTCTTAATGTTGGGAAAGTTTTCTTTTATGTTTTTCTTGAACATGTCTTCTGCCCCTTTGAGGTTTTTTTCTTCTCCTTCTTCTAGACCTATTATTCTTAAGTTTGGTCTTTTCATGGTGTCCCATATTTCCTGAATGTTTTGTGTTAAGGGTTTGCTGGACTTAAGGTTTAGGTTTTCTTTGGTTGATGAATCCATTTCACCTAGTATATCTTCAACACCTGAGATTCTCTCTTCCATCTCTTCCATTCTGTTGGTAATGCTTGTATTGGTATACCTGATTGTTTGCCCAGCTTTTCTATTACCTGCCTTTCTTCAGATTGTGTTTTTTATTGTCTCTATTTCATCCCTTGCAGTGTTTGCATTGCTTCTTGCAATTTTTGGTTTATCTTTTCGTCCATTTGTTGCCTTTTATTAATTTTTTGGTTTGTTCTTTCTTTCATTTCATGCATTTTTTGGTTTGCTTTTTGTTCCATTTCTTACACTTTTTGCTTTGTTTCTTCTTCCATTTCCTGTCGTTTTTGCTTAGTTTCTTCTTCCATTTCTTTCATTTTTAGCTTTGTTTCTTCTAACATTTCTTGCATTTTTTGCATTGTTTCTTCTTCCATTTCCTGCCTTTTTTGGTTTGTTTTTTCTTTAAATTCTTGCATTTTTTGGTTTGTTCTTTCTTCCCTTTGTTGCATTTTTTGGTTTGTATTTTCTTCCATTTTTTGAGGGATTTTCCTATATCCTCTTTTAGGGCCTCTATCATTTTCATGAAACTGGTTTTAAGGTCATTCTCTTCTGCTTCTTTCACATTGGAATGTTGGAGTCTTGCTGGTGTGGAGTCTCTTGAATCTGGTGGTGTCATATTTGTTTTTCTGTTGCTGAGTGAGTTTTTGTATTGTCTCTTTCCCCTTACTGGTGTGGGGACCAGAGTTCCCTTTTGTTGGGTAATAGTAAGTCCAATAATCTGGTGCTTCTTCTATTCCTTGCCCTCATTTTGTTCCCGTGGGTGGAGAAGAACAACAGGAATCTGGGGCGCTTAGCCTCCTACTTGGTCCCCTGGACCCTATGCTGGATCCTGTTACCTGATCTTGAAGCCAGAACTGCTGCTCAGCGTGTTTCCCTGGCTCCTCTGGTTTCCTGGTTTCGTTGGTAGGAGAGAAGTCCTGGAGTCTGGGGTGCTTGGCTCCTGCCCTGATTGGAAGCTCTGTGCAGTTCCCAAGCAATCCGCAGGCACTGGAACACAGGCCCAGAAGCTGGCCTGTTTACCTGATGCTGCCTCCAGAACAGCTGCTTCCCTGTACTCCTTCCAAGTGTAACATCTTGAGAACAAATGACACAGCACTGTGTGAGAAACTTTGTGTTTAACTCCTTGAAAACTTACAAAACAATACGGTGTGAGAATCTATATTGGTAGCTTCTTGAAAACTAACGATACAACACAGAGTTTGAAGATACATGCCTAATTTCTTGAAAACTAATGAAATAACTCTCTGGTAGTAACTACAATAGTAAGTTCTTGAAAACTAACAATACAACACTGTGAGAGAATCTAAACATGTATCTGAATGAAAATTAACGATGCAACAGAGTCATGTATCATTAATTATCAATAAATTACACATGTACTTCTGAAAATGTGTTGTATGGTTAGTTTTCAAGAAGTTATGCTTATAGATTCTCACACAGTGTTGTATCATTAGCATTAAAGAGGTTACACCTATATATTCTCAGGCATTGATGTGTCGTTAATTTTTATAAGTTACACGTGGAAATTCTCCCACTGGGTTGTATCGTTAGTTTTCAAGAATTTATGTATATAGATTCTCACTCACGTGTTATTGTTAATTTTCAAGAAGTTATGCTTACAGATACTCAAAAAGTATTGTATCGTTAGTTTTCAATAATTTCCAAGTGTAGATTCTCACACAGTGTTGCATCGATAGTTTTCAAGAAACTACACATGTAGTTACTCAAAGAGTGTTGTGTCCATAGTTTCCAATAAGTTACCAGTGTAGATTCTCAAATTGTGTTGTATCATTAATTTTCAATAAGTTACACGTGTAGATACACAGTTTGTATTTTAGTTTTCAATAAGTTGTTTCTGTAGATTCTCACACAGCATTGTGTCGTTAGATTTCAATAAGTAACTCGTGTAGAATCTCACAGATCTCTGTATCGTTAGTTACCAATAAGGTATATGTGTAGAGTCTCACACAGCGTTGTATAATTAGTACTCAAGAAGTTAAACATGCAGCTTCTCACACAGTGTTGCATCGGTAGTTTTCAAGTAGTTACGCTTATAGATTCTCACACAGTATTGTATAGTTAGTTATCAATAAGGTACACGTGTAGGATCTCATACATCGTTGTATTCTTAGTTTTCAATTAGGTATACATGTAGAATCTCACACAGCATTATGACGTTTGTTTTCTATACATTACATGTGTAGAATCTCACACAGGGTTGTATTGCTAATTTTCAAAAGGTACACGTGTAGGTTATCACACAGTGTTGTATCGTTATTTTTCAAGAAGTTACCCATATAGTTACTCACACAGTGTTGTATCTTTAGTTTTCAAGAAGGTAGATGTGTTGTTTCTCACACAGTGTGGTATCGATAGTTTTTAAGAAGTTATGCTTACAGATTCACAAAAAGTGTTGTATCGTTAGTTATCAATAAGGTCCAAGTGTAGATCCTCACACAGTGTTGTACCTTTAGTTTTCAAGAAATGATGTATGTAGTTACTCACAAAGTGTTGTGTTGATACTTTCCAATAAGTTTACAAGTGTAGATTCTCACACTGTGTTGTATCATTAATTTTCAATAAGTTTCACGTGTAGATACTTACACAGAGTTTTATCTTTAGTTTTCAAAAAGGTACACCTGCAGATTCTCACACAGCATTGTATCCTTATTTTTAAATAAGGTACACATGTAGAATCACACAACTCTGTATCATTAGTTATCAATAAGGAACACGTGTAGATACTCACACAGTGTTGTATCATTAGTTCTCAATAAGGCACACATGTAGACTCTCAGACTTTGTTCTATCGATAGTTTTCAAAGGTACACGTGTAGAAAATAACACAGCGATGTTTCCTTAGTTTTCAACAAGTTACACCTTCATTTTCTTACACAGTGTTGTATCGATATTTTCCAAGAAGTTACACTGGTAGATTCTCAAACTATGTAGTATCGTTAGTTTTTAATAAGGTACACGTGTAGATTCTCAAACAGCGTTGTATCATTAGTTTTCAATAAGGTTCACCTGTAGATTCTCACACAGCTTTTTATCGTTAGTTTTCAATAAGATACAAATATAGATTCTCACACAGTGCTGTATCACTAGTTTTCAATAAGGTACACGTGTAGAATCTCACACATCGTTGTATCATTGGTTTTCAATAAGATACATGGGTAGAATCTCACAAAGCATTGTATAGTTAGTTTTCAATATGGTAAATATGTAGATTTTCACACAGCGTTGTATTGTTAGTTTTCAAGAAGTAGTCGCGTAGTTTCTCAAACAGCGTTGTATTGTTAGTTTTCAATACATTACTTGTGGAGATTTTCACACAGTTTTATAGCGTTAGTTTTCAATAAGTTATAGCTGTAGAATCTCACACAATGTCGTGTTGTTAGTTTTCAAGAAGTAAAGCATGTAGTTCCTCACACAGTATTGGATTGTTGGTTTCCAATAAGTTACACCTGTAGATTCTCACACAGCATTGTATCATTAGTTTTCAAGAAATTGCACATGTAGCTTCTCACACAGTTTTATGTCAATAGTTTCCAAGAAGTTACAGGTGTAGATTCGTAAACAGAGTTGTATCCTAAGTTTTCAATAAGTTACACTTGTAGATTCTCACACAGTGTTGTATTGTTACATTTCAATAAGGTACATGTGTAGAATCTCACACAGCCTGGCATCGTTAGTTTTCAATAAGTTACCCAGGCAGTTTCGCATGCAGTGTTGCATCGCTAGTTTTCAGGTAGTTACACTTATAGATTTGCACACAGTATTGTATCATAGTTATCAATAAGGTACTCGTGTACATTATTACACAGAGTTGTATCGTTAGTTTTCAATAAGACCCACCTTTAGAATCTCCAACAGCTTTGTATCGTTAGGTTTCAATAAGGTACACCTCTAGATTCTTACGCAGTGTTTTATAGTTAGTTTTCAATAAGATACAGGCATAAAATCTCACACAGCGTTGTATCGTTATTTTTCAATTATTTACACATGTAGTTCCTCACACAGTGTTGTATTGATGGTTTTCAAGAAGTATCGCTTATAGATTCTCACACAGAGTTGTTTTGTTAATTTTCAACAAGTTATGCATTTATTTCTCATACTGTGTTGTATCTATACTTTCCAAGAAGTTACACATGTAGTTTCTCACACAAGGTTATAAGGCTAGTATAGAAGAAGTTAAATATGTAGGTTCTCATGCTTTGTTATAGCGTTAGTTTTCCATAAATTATACATGTTGTTTCTCACACAGTGATGTATTTTTAGTTTTCATTATGGGACACGTGTAGATGCTCACACAGCGTTGTATCATTAGTTTTCAATAAGGTACACATGTAGCTTCTCACACAGTGTTGTGTCATCAGTTTTCAAGAAGGTAGTCGTTTTGTTTCTCACACAGCGTTGTATCATTAATTTTCAATAAGATACACGTGTAGAATCTCACACAACTCTGTATTATTAGTTATTAATAAGGTACACGTGTAGATTCTCAAACAGCATTGTATCGTCAGTTTTCTATAAGGTGAACATGAAGATTCTTACACATTGTTGTATCGTTAGTTATCAATAAGGTAAACGTGTAGAATCTCACACATTGTTGTATCGTTAGTTTTCAATATGTTGCAAGAGTAGATTCTCAAACAGCGTTGTATCTTTCATTTTCAATAAATTACACGTGTAAATACATACACCTATCGAATCTCACACAAATTGTATTACTAGTTTTCAAAAAGGTATATTTGTTGAATCTCACACAGCATTGTATCGTTAGTTTTCAAGAAGTTGCGCATGCAGTTCCTCACACAGTATTGTATTGATTGTTTTCAAGGAGTATTGCTTACAGATTCTCACACAGAGATGCTTCGTTAGTTTTCAACAAGTTACGCATGTATTCTCACACACTGTTGTATAGATATTTTCCAATAAGTTACAAATGTAGTTTCTCACACAAGGTTATAAGGCTAGTTTTGAAGAAGTTACATGTGTAGATTCTCACACACTGTTATATCGTTATTTTTCCATAAGTTACACATGTAGATTCTCACACAATGTTATATCTTTACTTTTGTCATTAGTTTTCAATAAAGTACAAGTGTAGAATCTCAAACAGCGTTGTTTTGTTAATTTACAAGAAGCAACGCATGTAGTTTCTCACACAGGGTTGCATTGATGGTTTTCAAGAAGTATCGCTTATAGATTCTCACACAGATTTGTTTTATGAGTTTTTAAGTATATATTCATGTAGGTTCTAACACACTGTTTTATCGCTTGTTTTCAAGTAGTTACACTTATAGATTCTCACACATTGTGGTATCATTAGTTATCAATAAGGTAAACGTGTAGATTCTCACACAGCACTGTATTGTAATTTTCGATAAGGTGCACGTGTTGAATCTCACACAGCGTTGTATCATTAGTTTTCAATAAGATACTCGTGTAGATTATCACACAGTGTTGTAGTGTTAGTTTTCAATAAGTTGCATGTTTTGAGTCTCCCACAATTTTGTCTCCTTAGTTTTCATTAAGTTGCACGAGTAGATACTTACACAGTGTTGTATTTTTTGTTTTCATTAAGTTACAACTGTAGATTCTCATAGAGCTTGTAAAGCTAATTTTCAATAAGGTACAGGTGTAGAATCTGACACAGCATTATATCATTACTTTTCAAGAAGTTACATATGCAATTTCTCACACAGTGTGGTATCACTGGTTTTCAAATAGATACGCTTATAGATTCTCACACAGTATTGTATCGTTAGTTTTCAATAAGGTACACGTGTAGATTCTCACACAGCGTTGTATCGTTAGTTTTCAATAAGTTACACATGTAGTTTCTTACACAGTGTTGGATCGTTAGTTTTCAAAAAGGTGCATGTGTAGAATCTCACACAGCGTTGTATTGTTAGTTTTCAAGATTTTATGCATGTAGTTCCTCACACATTGTTGTATTGATGATTTTCAAGAAGTATTGCTTATAGATTCTCACACAAGAGTTGTTTTGTCAGTTTTCAAGAAGTTACACATTTAGTTTATCACACAGTGTTGTAACGATAGTTTCCAAGATTTTATAGATGCAGTTTCTCACATAAGGTTTTAAGGCTAGTTTTGAAGAAGTTACATGTATAGATTCTCACACACTGTTATATCCTTATTTTTCCATAATTTATACATGTAGTTTCAATAAGGTACACCTGTAGAATCTCATACAGCGTTGTGTCTTTGGTTTTCAAGTAGTATCGCTTATAGATTCTGACACAGATTTGTTTTGTTAGTTTCAACAAGTTACACATTTACTTTCTCACACAGTGTTGTATCGATAATTTTCAATAAGTTACACCTGTAGATTCTCACACAGATTGGTGTCATTAATTTTCAATAAGCTACAAGTGTAGATTCTCACACAGCGTTGTGTTGTTAGTTGTCATATGGTACAAGTGTAGAATCTCACATAGCGTTGTATCATTAGTTTTCAAGAAGTTAAGCATGCAGTTTCTCACACAGTGTTGCATCGCTAGTTTTCAAGTAGTTACGCTTATAGATTCTCACACAGTATTGTATTGTTAGTTATCAATAAGGTACACGTGTAGATTAATACACAGCGTTGTATCGTTCGTTTTCAATAAGGTACACGTTTAGAATGTCATACAGGGTTGTATCTTTAGTTTTCCATAAGGTCCACGTGTAGTTTATCACACAGTTCTGTATCATTAGTTTTTAATAAGTTACATGTGTAGATTCTCATGCAGCTCTATATCGTTAGATTTCAATAAGTAACACGTGAAGATTCTCACACAGCGTTGTGTCGTTAGTTGTCAATAAGTTACGGATGCAGTTTCTCACAGTGTTGCACCACTAGTTTTCAAGTAGTTACGCTTATAGATTCTCACACAGTATTGTATCAGTTATCAATAAGGTACACGTGTAGATTAATGCACAGGGTTGTATCATTTGTTTTCACTAAGGTGCACACGTAGAATCTCACACAGCATTGTATCCTTAGTTTTCAACATGGTACACGTGTAGATACTCACACATTGTTGTATCGTTAATTTTCAATAATGTACATGTTTAGATTCTCACACATTGTTGAATCTTTAGTTTTCAATAAGGTTCACGAGTAGAATCTCACACAGAGTTGTATTGTTAGTTTTCAAGAATTTATGCATGTAGTTCCTCACAAACTGTTGTATTGATGGTTTTCAGGAAGATTCGCTTATAGATTCTCACACAGAGTTGTTTTGTTAGTTTTCAACAAGTTATGCACTTAGTTACTCACATAGTGTTGTATCTATAGTGTTCAAGAACTTACAAATACAGTTTCTCACACAAGGTTTTAAGGCTAGTTTTGAAGAAGTTAAATGTGTCCATTCTCATGCAGTGTTATATCGATACTTTTCCATAAGTTACACGGGTAGATTCTCAAACAGCGTTATGTCGTTATTTTTCAATAATGTACACGTGTAGAAACTCACACAGTGTTGTTTCTTTAGCTTTCAAGAATTTATGCATGTAGGTTCTGACACAGAGTTTTATCACTTGTTTTCAAGTAGTTACACTTATAGATACTCACCCAGTTTTGTATTGTTAGTTATCAATGAGGTACACGTGTAGATTCTCACACATTGATGAATCTTTAGTTTTCAACTATGCTCACGTGTAGAATCCCACACAGAATTGTATTGTTAGTTTTCAAGAATTTATGCATGTAGATCCTCACAGCGTTGTATCGATGGTTTTCAAGAAGTATTGCTGATAGGTTCTCACACAGAGTTGTTTTGTTAGTTTTCACAAGTTATGCATTTAGTTTCTCACACAGTGTTGTATCGATAGTTTCCAAGAAGTTACAGATATAGTTTCTCACACAAGGTTTTAAGGCTAGTTTTGAAGAAGTTAAATGTGTACATTCTCACACAGTGATTTATCGTTACTTTTCCATAAGTTACACGTGTAGATCCTCAAATAGCTTTATGTCGTCATTTTTCAAGAAGGTACACGGGTAGAATCTCACACAGTGTTGTTTCATTAGTTTTCAAGAATTTATGCATGTAGTTCCTCACACAGTATACTATTGATGGTTTTCAAGAAGTATCGATTAAATTCTCACACAGAGTTGTTTTGTTAGTTTTCAACAAGTTATGCATTTAGTTTCTCACACAGAGTTGAATCGATAGTGTTCAAGAAGTTACAAATATAGTTTCTCACACCTGGTTTTAAGGCTAGTTTTGAACAAGGTAAATGTGTACATTCTCACACAGTGCTATATCGTTACTTTTCCATAAGTTACACGTGTAGATTCTCAAACAGCGTTATGTGGTTATTTTTCAAAAAATACATGTGTAGAACCTCACACATTGTTATTTCATTAGTTTTAAAGAATTTATGCATATAGTTTCTCACACAGTGTTTATCGCTTGTTTAACAGTAGTTACACTTATAGATACTCACCCACTGTTATATTATTAGTTATCAATGAGATACACATATAGATTCTCACACAGCATTATATCATTAGTTTCGATGAGGTGCACATGTAGATCCTCATACAGCATTGTATCGTTAGTTTTCATTAAGGTACACCTGTAGATTCTCACAAAGCGTTGTATCAATGTTTTCAAGAAGGTACAAGTGTAGATTCTCACACAGTGTTGTATCGTTTGTTTTCAAGATATTACACACATATTTCCTCTCACAGTATTGTATTGAGGGTTTTCAAGAGGATTCGCTTAAGATTCTCATTCAGTGTTGTGTCGTTAGATTTCAATAAGATATGCATGTAGTTTCTCACACAGTGTTCTATCCTTAGTTTTCAAGAAGTTACACGTGTGGATTAACACAATGTTGTATCGTTAGTTTTCAAGAAATTACGCATAGAGTTTCTCTCACAATGTTGTGTGGATAGTTTCGAAGAAGTTACACAGGTAGATTCTCAAACTGTGTTGTATTGTTAGTTTTCAATTAGGAACTCGTGTAGATTCCAAACAGCATTTTATCGTTAGTTTTCAATAATGTACACGTGTAGAATCACACAAGTTTTGTATTGTCATTTTTCAATAGGGTACACATGTATAATCTCACACAACATTGTTTCGTTAATTTTCAATATGTTACACGTGTACTTTTCACATAAGGTTGTTGCATCAGTTTTCAATAGGTTGCACTGTAGAATCACACACAGGGTTGTGTCATTATTTTTTAATTATTTACACGTGTAGATTCTCACACAGTTTTGGACATTTTGTTATCAGTAAGTTACACCTGTAGATTCTCACACAGCATCTTATCGTTACTTTTGAATAAGGTCAACGTGTAAAATCTCACAAAGCTTTGTATCCTTAGTTTTCAATAAGTTATACGTGTAGATTAACACACAGATTTGTAGGGTTGGTTTACAGTCAGTTACATGTGTAGAATCGCACACAGTTTTGTGTCATTATTTTTTATTGATGTACACGTGTAGATTCCCACAAAGTGATGGATTGTCCGTTTTCAATAATCTACACTTGTAGATTCTCACACAGCATTGTATCGTTAGTTTACAATAAGGTACATGTGTAGAATCTCACATAGGTTTGTATCGTTGCTTTTCAATAAGATCCACGTATAGAATCTTACACAGCATTGTATCATTAGTTGAAGTATTTACGCAAGTATTTCATCACACAGTGTTCGATCGCGTGTTTTCATGTAGATACGCTTATAGATTCTGATACAGCATTGTATCGTTAGTTATCAATATGGTACTCCTGTAGATTCTCACACAGTGTTGTTTCATCAGTTTTCAATAAGGGGCACGTGTAGAATTTCACACATCGTTGTATCATTAATTTTGAAGAATTTACGCTCTAGTGTCTCACACAGCGTTCTATCACATATTTTCATGTATTTATACTTATAGATTCTCACTCAGTATTGTATCGTTACTTATCAATAAGGTACACGTGTAGATTCTCACACAGCGTTGCATTCTTAGTTTTCAATAATGTACACGTGGAGAATCTTACACATTGCTGTATCATTAGTTTACAATAAGGTACACTTGTAGAATCTCATAAAGCATTGTATTGTTTTTCCAATAAGTTACACGTGTAGATTCTCATACAGCGTTGTATCGTTAGTTTTCAATAAGTTACAACTGTAGTTTCTCACACAGCATTGTATAGTTATTTTCCAAGTATTTATGCATATAGTTTCTCACACAGTGTTGTATCTCATGTTTTCAAGTAGTTACACTTATACATTCTCACACACTGTTTCATCGTTATTTATCAATAAGGTACACTTGTAGAATCTCACACAGCGTTGTGGAGTTAGTTTTCAAGAATTTATACATGTAGTTTCTTCCACAGAGTTGTATCGGTAGTTTTCAAGTAGTTACGCTTTCAGATTTTCACTCATTGTTGTATCATTACTTATCAATAATGTACACGTGGAGATTCTCACACAGCGTTGTATCGTCGGTTTTCAAGAAATTATGCGTGTAGTTTCTCAAACAGTGTTGTGTCTACATTTTCCAACAAGTTACACAGGTAGATTCTCAAACTGTGTTGTATCCTTTGTTTTCAATATGGTACACATGTAGAATTTCACACAGCGTTTTATCATTACTTCTCAATATGGTACACGTATAGAATTTCAAACAGCGTTGTGTCATTAGTTTTCAATAAGGTACATGTGTAGAATCTAAAACAGAGTTGTATCACTAGTTTTCAAGTACTTCTCACACAGTATTGGATCATTAGTTTTCAATACTTTGCACCTGTAGATTCTCACACAGCGGTGTATCTTTACTTTTCAATAAGTTACACGTGTAGATTTTCACACAGCTTTGTATCATTAGATTTCAATAAGTTGCAGGATTAGATCCTCACACAGGGTTGGATCATTAGTTTTCAATAAGGCACACGTGTAGAATCTCACACAGCTTTGTATCATTTATTTTACATAAGTTACACATGTAGATTATCACACATCGTTGTAGCATTAGTGTTTAATAAGCTACACGTTTCTAATCACACACAGTGTTGTGTCGTTAGTTTTCAAAAAGGTACACGTGTAGAATCTCACACAGCGTTGTATCATCAATTTTCAAGAATTTATACATGTAGTTCCTCACAGAGTGTTGTATTGAGGGTTTTAAGAAGTATCACTTATAGATTCTCACACAGAGTTGCTTCGTTAGTTTTCAACAAGTTACCAATTTACTTTCTCATACAGTGTTGTATGTATAGTTTCCAAAAATTTACAGATGTTGTTTCTCACACAATGTTTTGAGGCTAGTTTTGAAGAAGCTATATGTGTTGATTCACACACAGTGTTATATAGTTTGTTTTCCATAAGTTACACCTGTATATACACACACAGTGTTGTATCTTCAGTTTTTAATAAGTTACACCTGTAGATTCTCACACAGCGTTGTATCATTCGTTTTCAATATGGTATAGGTGTAGATACTTGCACTGTGTTGTATCTGTAGTTTTTGATAAGGTACACCTGTAGATTTTCACAAAGTTTTTATTGCTAGTTATCAATAAAGTACATGTGTTGAATCTCACACAGCATTGTATTATTAGTTTTTTAGAATTTACAAATGTAGTTTCTCACACAGTGTTGTATCACGTGTTTCCAAGTAGTTACATTTATATATTCTAACACAGCACTGTATCGTTAGCTATCAATTAGGTATACTTGTAGAATCGTACACAGCGTTGTACAGTTATTTCTCAATAAGTTGCAAGTGTAGAATCTCACACAATGTTGTATCATTAGTTATCAATAGGTTACACATGTAGATTCCCACACGGAGTTGTATCTTTAGTTTTCAATACGTAACACCTGTAGATTCTCACACAGCGTTGTGTCGTTAGTTTTCAGTGAGGTAGAAGTGTAGAATCTCACACAGCATTGTATTATTAGTTTTCAATAAGGTACACGTGTAGATTCTCACAGAGTTGTATGCTTAGTTTTCTATAAGGTACACATGTAGAATCTCACACAGTGTTTTATTGTTATTTTTCAAGAAACTACACATGTAGATTCTTACGCAGTATTGTGTCGATATTTTCCAAGAAGTTACACAGGTAGATTCTCAAACTGTTTTGTATTCTTTGTTTTCAATAAGGTACACGTGTATAATCTCACACAGCTTTGTATCGTTAGTTTTCAATAAGTTACACATGTAGATTATCACACAGCGTTGTAACTTAAATTTTCAATGAGTTACACCTGTAGATTCTCATACAGCATTGTGTCGATAGTTTTCAATAAAGTACAGGTGTAGAATCTCACACAGCGTTGTAACATTAGCTTTCAAGAATTTATGCATGTTGTTTCTTACACAGTGTTGAATCAAGAGTTTCCAAGTAGTTACACTTATAGACTCTCACACATTGTTGTATCGTTAGTTATCAATACGGTACACGTGTAGTATCTCACACAGCGTTGGTCAGTTTGTTTTCAGTAAGTTGCACGTGTTGAATCTCACACCATGTTATATCATTAGTTTTCAATAAGTTACCTGTGTATTTTCTCACACAGTGTTGTGTCGTTAGTTTTCAAAAGTACACAGGTAGCATCTCACCCTGGCATTAATTTTTAGTAAGTTACACGTGTAGAATCTCAAACAGAGTTGTATCTTTAGTTTTCAAGAATTTATACATGTAGTTTCTCACACTGTTTTGTATCGCTACTTTTACAGTAGTTACGCTTACAGAATCACACACAGCATTGTTTCGTTTGTTTTCAATAAGTTACACCTGTAGATTCTCACATAGCGTTGTATCCTTAGTTTTCCATAAGGTAAACGTGTAGATTCTCACACAGCGTTATAGCATTAGTTTACAGTTAGTTCCAAGTGTAGATCCCCAAACTGCGTTGTTTTGTTAGTTTTCAATAAGGTTCACATGGAATATCTCACACAGCGTTGTTTCCTTAGTTTTCAATAAAGTACAGGTGCAGAATCTCACATAGCATTGTAGCATTAGTTTTCAAGAAGTTATGCATGTATTTCCTAACACAGTATTGTATTGATGGTTTTCAAGAAGTATCGCTTATAGATTCTCACACAGAGTTGTTTCCTTAGTTTTCAACATGTAACCCATTTACTTTCTCATATAGTGTTGTTTCAATAGATTCCAAGAAGTTACAGAAGTGGTTTCCCACACAAGGTTTTAACACTAGTTTTGAAGAAGATACATGTGTTGATTCTCACACAGTGTTATATCATTAATTTTCCCAAAGTTATACAAGTATATTCTCACAAAGTGTTGTACATTTACTTTGCAATAATTTACACGTGTAGATTCTCACACAGCATTGGGTCATTTTGTTTCTATAAGGTACACGTGTAGAATCTCAGACAGTGTTGTATCATTAGTTTTCAATAAGGTACACGTGTAGATTCTCACACAGTTTTGTATCCTTAGTTTTCAATAAGTTACACGTGTAGAAACTTACACAGCTCTGTATTGTTAGTTGTCCATAAGTTACACGTGTAGATTATCACACAGCGTTTTATCATTAGTTTTCAATAAGGTACACGTGTTGATAATCACACAGTGTTGTATCATTAGTTTTCAATAAGTTACACGTGTAGATTCTCACAGAGTGTTGTATGGTTAGCTTTCAATAAGATATGCATGTAGTTTCTCACACAATGTTTTTTGGATAGTTTTCAATAAGGTACACATGTAGAATCTCACACAGTGTCGTATCATTAGTTTTCAAAAAATGTGTGTTGATTCACACATTGTTGTATGGTTAATTTTCAATAAGGTACCCATATAGAATCACACACAGCGTTATAGCATTAATTTTCAAGAAGTTACATGTGTAGTTCCTCACACAGTGTTTTATTTATGGTTTTCAAGAAGTATTGCTTATAGATTCTCACTAAGATTTTTTGTTAGTTTCCAAGAAGGTACACAAGTAATTTCTCACACAGTGTTGTATCGATAGTTTCCAAGAACTTACATATGTAGTGTCTCACAAAAGGTTATTAGGCTAGTTTTGAAGAAGTTCTATGTGTAGATTCTCACAAAGTGTTATATCGTTAGTTTTCCATAAGTTACACATGTAGATTCTCACACAGCATTGTATCTTTAGTTTTCAATTATGTACAAGTGTAGAATCTAACACAGCCTTGTATCCTTAGTTTTCAATAAGGTACAAATGGAGAAACTCACACAGCGTTTAATCGTTAGTTTTTAAGAATCTATGCATGTAGTTGGTCACACAGTGTTGTATCACTGGGTTTCTAGTAGTTACACTTATAGATTCTCACACAGTTTTTATCATTATTTTTCAAAAATTTGCGTATGAATTTTCTCACAGAGTGTTATAGATATTTTCCAAGAATTCACACGGGTATTTCTCAAACTGTGTTGAATCGTTAGTTTTCAATAAGGTACACCTGTGGATTCTCAAAGAGCTTTGTACCGTTTGTCTTCAATAAGGTACACGTGTAGAGTCTCACACCGTTGTATCGTTAGTTTTCAATAAGGTACAACTATTGAATCTCACATAGAATTGTAGCATTAGTTTTCAAGAAGATAGGCATATTGTTTCTCACTCGGTGTTGTATGGCTAGTGTTCAAGTACTTACACATATAGATTCTCACACAGTGTTGTATCGTTAGTTATCAATAAGGTACAGGTAGAGATTATCACACAGCTTAGTATCCTTAGTTTTCAAGGAGGTAGACATGTAGTTTCTCACACAGTGTTGTCTTGTTAGTTTTCAAGAAGTTACGTTTACAGATCCTCACAAAGTTTTGTATCATTTGTTTTAAATTAGTTACAAGTGTAGATTCTCACACAGTATTGTGTGATAGTTTCCTAGATGTTACAAAAGTAGATTCTTTTTTTCAGATATGATATGGTTTATTACAACACTTCTTGGGGAAGAAACCTTATGGCAAAAATTTTATTTATTCATCCAAAATGGAGTTACATGAAGCATTTTTACAGTATGAATTTTTCACTGAAATCAGTTTTGCATTCAAAATGTCATTTACAGAATAGTCTGAGTATAGTGAACAAATGATGCAAAAAAATTCATAGGAATATACAAACTAACAATAAGGTTCATTTTTATTTATAACAATACACTATTAATAATGTCACTCAACTTCATCAAAGATGATGAATATATTAGTTGCTGATAATATTCTGCAGTGAAGCAATCTGAGCCTAGAAATCTTACTGTTCATATGTGATCTGGATATTGTCTAGTGATTATCCAGATGATTATTCTGCTTGCTTACTTCATATTTCCCATTTTGAGGACTTGGTTCACATTTTGGAATTATCCAATTGTATTACTCTATAGAGGTGTGTAAAGTCCCACTGAAAAACTTAGTGTCTCTCTACGCTGTTCTGAGCTTCACGGTTTAGTGACTTGTATCACAATATTTGTGCTTGGGAAATCGGGAAAGGGGCTGACAAGGCATTTTTTTATATTTTATTTTCCAGTTTAAATTTAGATAAGAAACGAGGTTGCTTCACAAGTCAGTTCCAGGTCCCTCTCCCTTTCCCTCCCCAACACCCCATTATCCCCTCATTTCCCCAGGGAGGGAGAAGCCCTCCATGGGGGTGTCCGTCGTCTGTCATTTCATATAGGGCAGGGTCTGGACCCTTCCCCAAGATTTCAGAGTGAGAGTGCACCTCACATTGTTGGATGGGAGTCCAAAGTCCGTGTGTATACTCGGGATGGGTACTGATCTGATGCCCAAGGCTCAATAGATTACCTAGACCTCCTCACTGACACTCACATTCAGGGGTTCTTGATCAGTCCCATGCTGTATTCCCAGGCTGATGCCTGGGTTTCAAGAGTTAACCTTTGTCAGGTCAGCTGTTTCTGGTCGTTAAACCAGGCCAGTCTTAATCCCTTTGGTCATCAATCCCCCCTCTCTGTTACTGGCTTTCTTGGGGTCAGCTCAGTACTTAACCGAGGGAGTCTGCTCTTCTTCGATCAGCCACTGAATGAAGTTTCTGTTTCCCAGACTCTCTGGCCATAGGATTGTAGGCTGGCACTCCCCAAGTCTATGTCTAAAATCCATATATGAGAGAGTACATGCCATGTTTCTCTTTTTGTGACTGGGTTACCTCACTCAGGATGGTTTCTTCTAGTATCATCCATTTGCCTGCGAATCTCATGATTCCATTATTTTTTTCTGCTGAATAGTACTCCATTGTGTAGATGTACCACATTTTCTCTATCCACTCTTCGGGTGAGGGTCATCTAGGTTGCTTCCAAGTTCTGGCTATTACAAATAAAGCTGCTATGAACATAGTGGAACAGACATCTTTGTTGGATGAATGGGCATCTTTTGGATATATGCCTAAGAGTGGAGTTGCTGGGTCTTGTGGTAGGTTTATTCCCATTTTTCTGAGGAATCTCCATACTGATTTCCAAAGTGGCTGAACCAGTTGGCACTCCCACCAGCAATGGAGGAGTGTCCCCCTTTCACCAGATCCTCTCCAGCATAAATTGTCTTTGGTGTTTTTGATTTTAGCCATTCTGACAGGAGTGACATGGTATCTTAGAGTTGTTTTGATTTGCATTTCGCGGATGGCTAAGGATGTTGAGCACTTTCTCAAGTGCCTCTCAGCCATTTTAGACTCCTCTATTGAAAACTCTCTATTTAGTTCTGCAGCCCACTTTTTAATAGGGTCCTTTGGTGTTTTGGAGACTTGTTTCTTGAGATCTTTGTAAATTTTGGAGATCAACCCTCTGTCAGATGTGGGATTAGTGAATATTTTTTCCCATTCTGTGGGCTGCCTTTTGGTCTTGCTGACTGTGTCCTTTGCCTTACAGAAGCTTCTCAGTTTCAGTAGGTCCCATTTATTAATTATTGATCTCACTGTCTGTGCTACTGGTGTTATGTTCAGGAAGCTGTCTCCTGTACCAATTCGCTCAAGGGTACCACCCACTTTCTCTTCTAAGAGGTTCAGTGTGGCTGGATTTATGTTGAGGTCTTTGATCCATTTGGACTTAAGTTTTGTGCATGGCGATAAACATGGATTGATCCGCATTCTTCTACATGCCAGTCTCCAATTTGTTGAAGATCCTTTCTTTATTCCATGGTATATTTTTAGCTTCTTTGTCAAAGATCAGATATTCGTATTTGTGTGGGTTAATACCCGGATTTTCAATTCGATTCCATTGGTCTACCTGTCTATTTTTGTGCCAATACCAGGCTGTTTTCAGGATTATAGCTCTATAATAGAGCTTGAGGTCAAGGATGGTGATGCCTCCGGACATTGCCTTGTTGAACAGGGTTGTTTTGGCTATCCTGGGTCTTTTGTTTTTCCATACAATATTATTGTTCTTTCACGGTCTGTGAAGAATTGTGCTGGGATTTTAAAGGGGACTGCATTGAATCTGTAGATTGCTTTTGTCAGGATTGCCATTTTTACTACATTGATCCTACCTATCCAAGAGCATGGGAGATCTTTCCATTTTCTGAGGGCTTCTTTAATTTCTTTCTTTAAAGATTCAAATTTCTTACGATACAGGTCTTTCACTTTTTTGGTTAGTGTTACCCCAAGGTATTTTATGTTGTTTGTGGCAATTGTAAAGTGTGATGTTTCTCTGATTTCTCTTTCAGCCCCTTTATCATCTGTATATAGTAGGGCTACTGATTTTCTTGGGTTGACCTTGTAGCCTGCCACTTTGCTAAAGGTGTTAATCAGCTGTAAGAGTTCCCTGGTAGAGTTCTTTGGGTCATTGATGTAAACTATCATATCGTCTGCAAACAGTGAAAGTTTGACCTCTTCCTTCCCAATTTGTATCCCCTTGATCCCCCTTTGTTGTCGTATGGCAATAGCTAGAACTTCAAGTACCCTGTTTAAAAGGTATGGAGAGAGTGGACAGCCTTGTTTTGTTCCTGATTTTAGAGGAATTGCATTGACTTTCTGTCCATTTAGTTTGATGTTGGATGTTGGTTTACTTATATATCTTTTATTATGTTTATGTAAGTCCCTGTTATCCCAGATCTCTACAAGACATTTATCATGAAGGCGTGTTGGATTTTGTCAAAGGCTTTTTCAGCATCTAGTGAGATGATCATGTGATTTTTGTTTTTCAGCTTGTTTATATGGTGGATCAAGTTGATGGATTTTCGTATGTTGAACCGTCCCTGCATCCCTGGGATGAAACCTACTTGATCGTGGTGAATGATTGTTTTGATGTGTTCTTGGATCCGATTTGCCAGTATTTTATTGAGTATTTTTGCATCAAAGTTCATGAGGGATATTGGTCTGAAGTTCTCTTTCTTAGTTGTATCTTTGTGTAGCTTGGGGATCAGGGTTATTGAAGCCTCATAGAAAGAGTTTGGCAAAGACCCTTCTGCTTCTATTGTGTGGAACACTTTGAGAAGAATTGGTATAAGCTGTTCTTTGAATTTCTGGTAGAATTCTGCACTGAGGCCATTTGGACCTGGACTTTTTTTGGTTGGGAGAATTTGACGTCTGTTTCTATTTCCATAGGGGTTATAAGTCTATTTAAATTGCTTATCTGTTCTTGATTTAGTTTTGGCAAGTGATAGCTGTCCAGGAAGTCATCCATTTCCTTTACATTTTCGAATTCATGGAGTACAGGTTTTCAAAGTATGACCTAATGATTCTCTGGATTTCCTCGGAGTCTGTTGTTATGTCCCCCTTTTCATTTCTGATTTTGTTAATTTGCGTGTTCACTCTCTGCTGTTTGATAAGTTTGGACAAAGGTTTGCCTATCTTGTTGATTTTCTCAAAGAACCAACTCTTCGTTGCATTGATTCTTTGTATTGTATTCTTGGTTTCAGCTTTATTGATTTCAGCCCTCAATTTGATTATTTCCTGGCGTCTACTCTTCCTGGGGGTGTTTGCTTCTTTGTGTTCTAGAGCTTTAAGCTGTGATGTTAATTCTCTGGTATAACTGTTCTCCTGTTTCTTCATGTGAGCACTTAGCGCTATGAACTTCCCCCGTAGCACTGCTTTCAAAGTGTCCCATAGGTTTGGGTATGTTGTGTCTTCATTCTCATTGAATTCGAGGAAGTCTTAAATTCTTTTTTATTTCCTCTTTGACCCAGGGATGGTACAGTAGAGCATAATTAAATTTCAATGAGTTTTTAGGTTTTCTGCAATTTTTGTTGTTGTTGAATTCTAATTTTAAAGCCTGGTGGTCTGATAAGATGCATGGAGTTATTCCAATTATTTTGTAGCTGCTGAGGTTTGATATGTTGCCAAGTATGTGGTCGATTTTTGAGAAGGTTCCATGTGGTGGTGCGAAGAAGGTATATTCTTTTTTATGTGGATGAAATGTTCTATAGATATCTGTTAATCCCAGTTGGGTCATTACTTCTATTAGACCCTTTGCTTCTTTGTTGAGTTTCTGTCTGGTATTCCTGTATAGTGGTGAGAGTGGTGTGTTGAAATCTCCCACTATAACTGTGTGGGGCTTTAGATGAGATTTAAGTTCTAATCATGTTTCTTTAACGAATGTGGATGCCTTTGTATTTGGGGCATAGATGTTCAGGATAGACACTTCATCTTGGTGGGTTTCACCTGTGATGAGTATGTAATGACCTCCTTCATCTCTTTTGATTGATTTTATTTTAAAGTCTAGTTTGTTAGATATTAGGATTGCTACCCCTGCTTGTTTCTTGGGTCCATTTGATTGAAAAAATTTTTCCCAAACTTTAACTCTCAGGTAATGTCTGTCTTTGAGGATGAGGTGTGTTTCTTGTATGCAGCAGAAGGAAGGGTTCTGTCTTCGAATCCATTCTGCTAGTCTGTGTCTTTTTATGGCTGAGTTAAGGTCATTAATATTGAGGGATATTAATGACCATTGATTGCTCATCCTTCTTCTATTTGCGATGGTTGTTGTTGGTGGAATTACGTGTGGAATTTCACCCCTTTGTTCTTTTGGCTGTTGGTAGAGAGGGATTCTCTAATGCTCATGTTTTTCTGGTTGTAGTTAGCTTCCTTGGGTTGGAGTTTTCCTTCCGAATATTTCTGTAGAGCTGGGTTAGTGGACACATATTGCTTGAATCTAGTTTTGTCATGGAATATTATTTTCTCCGTCTATAGTGATTGAGAGCTTTGCCGGGTATAGTAGTCTGGGCTGGCATCCATGGTCTCTTAGTGTAGGTAGAATATCTATCCAGGACCTTCTGGCTTTCAGAGTTTCCGTGGAGAAATCAGGTGTAATTCTGATAGGTCTGCCTTTATATGTTACGTGACCTTTTTCCTTAGCTGCTCTTAATATTCTTTCTTTATTCTGTATGTTTGGGGTCTTGATTATTATGTGGCAAGGGGATTTTTTTGTGATCCACTCTATTTGGTGTTCTGTAGGCTTCTTGTACCTTCATTGGCATGTCTTTCTTAAGGTTGGGAAAGTTTTCTTCTATAATTTTGTTGAATATGCCTTCTGCCCCTTTGAGGTGGATTTCTTCTCCTTCTTCTATACCTATTATTCTTAAGTTTGGTCTTTTCATGGTGTCCCATATTTCCTGGATGTTTTGTGTTAAGGATTTGTTGGATTTTAGGTTTTCTTTGGTTGATAAATCCATTTCTCCTAGTGTATCTTCAACACTTGAGATTCTCACTTCCATCTCTTCTATTCTGTTCGTAATGCTTGTATTGTTAGTGCCTGACTGTTTGTCCAGCTCTTCTATTTTCTGCCTTTCTTCAGATTGTGTTTTTTAATGTCTCTATTTCAGTTTTCAACCCTTGCAGTGTTTGTATTGCTCCTTGCAATTTTCTGTTTATCTTTTTGTCAGTTTGTTGCCTTTTATGAATTTTTTGGTTTGTACTTTCTTCCATCTTCTTCTATTTCCTGCCTTTTTTGGTTTGCTTCTTCTCCCATTTTCTTCATTTTTTGTTTTGTTTTTACTACCATTTCTTGCATTTTTTGCTTTGTTTCTTCTTGAATTTTCCTGCCTTTTTTGGTATGTTTCTTCTTCCAATTCGTGCATTTTTTGCTTTGTATTTTCTTCCATTTCTTGCATTTTTGCTTCATTTCTTCTTCCATTTCCGGCCTTTTTTGTTTTGTTTTTTCTTCCAATTCTTGCATTTTTTGGTTTGTTGTTTCTTCCATTTCTTTAAGGGATTTTCCTATATCCTCTTTTAGGGCCTCTATCATTTTCATGAAAGTGCTTTTAAGGTCGTTCTGTTCTGCTTCTTTCGCATTGGAATGTTGGGGTCTTGCTGGTGTGGAGTCTCTAGAATCTGGCGGTGTCATATTTGTATTTCTGTTGCTGACTGTGTTTTTGTATTGTCTCTTTCCCATCTCTTCTTCTAGTGGTTGCAGAAAGGGCCCCTTACTGGTCTGGGGACCAGAGTTCCCTTTTGCTGTGTGCTAGCAAGTCCAATAATCTGGTGGTTCTTCTATTCCTTGTCCAAATGATGGTCCCGTGGGTGGAGAAGAAGAAAAGGAGTCTGGGGCGCTTAGCCTCCTACCTGGTCCCCTGGACCATATGATGGGTCCTGTTGTACATGATCCGGAAGAGCTACTCCACTGGTCTCCCTGGATCCTCTGGTTTCCTTGTCTTGTTGGTGGGAGAGAAGACCTGGAGTCTGGTTGCTTGGCTCCCATCGGGATTGGGAGCTATGAGCAGTTCCTGGGCGATATGCAGGCACTGGAACACAGGCCAGGAAGCTGGCCTGTTTACCTGATGCTGCCGTAGGAACAGCTGCTTCCCTACAAAAGTAGATTCTTAAACTGTGTTGTATCGTTAGCTTTCAACAAGTTACAGGTATAGATATTTAAACCGTGTTGTATCTTTAGTTTTCCATAAGTTACACACGAAGTTTCTCACACAGCATTGTATCTTAGTATTCAATAAGGTACACGTGTAGAATCTCACACAGCGTTGTATCTTTAGTTCTCAATAAGCTACACATGTAGTTTCTCACACAGTGTTGTATCGCTAGTTTTCAAGTAGTTACACTTATAGATTCACACTCAGTTTTTTATCATTAGTTTTCAAAAATTTACCCAAGAAGTTTCTCACACAGTGTTGTATCGATATTTTCCAAGATGTTACACGGGTAGAATCTCAACCTGTGTTGTATAGTTAGTTTTCAATAAGGTACACGTGTAGATCCTCAATCAGCATTGTATCATTAGTTTTCAATAAGTTATACCTGTACACTCTCAAACAGCTTTGTATCGTTTGTTTTCAATAAGGTACGCGTGTAGATTCTCACACAGCATCGCTTCGTTAGTTTTCAATAAGGTACACATGTAGAATCTCACACAGCATTGAATCGTAATTTTTCAATAAGTTACATGTGTAGATTATCACACAGTGTTTTATCTTTAATTTTCAAGAATTTACGCATATGGTTTCTCACAAAGTGTTGTATTGCTTGTTTTCAAGTAGTTACACTTATAGATTCTTGCACTTTGTTTCTTGTATCGTTAGTTATCAATAAGGTATGTATGTAGATTCTAACACAGTGTAATATCGTTAGGTTTCTATGAGGTAAACCTGTTGAATCTCACACACCGTTGTATCATTAGTTTTCAATAAGGTACACGTGTAAATTATCACACAGCATTGTAGCGTTAGTTTTCAATAAGTTGTACATGTAGAATCTCACACCATGTTGTATCATTAGTTTTCAATATATTATACGTGTAGATACGCACATAGTGTTGTATTTTTAGTTTTCAATAAGTTATATCTGTAGCATCTCACGCAGCATTGTATCTTCAGTTTTCAATATGGTACATGTGTATAATCTCACACAGCGTTGTATCATTAGTGTTCAATAAGGTACACTTGTAGAAACTCAGACAGCGTTGTGTTGTTAGTTTTCAAGAATTTACACATGTACTTTCTCACACAGTATTGTATCGCTTGTTTTCATGTAGTTACACTTATAAATTCTCACATATTTTTGTATAGTTAGTTATCAATGAGATACACGTGTAGATTCTCACACATCAATCTATCGTTAGTTTTCGATAAGGTACACGTGTTGAATCTCACACAGCGTTGTATCGTTAGTTTTCAACAAGGTACACGTGTAGATTATCACACAGCGTTATAGCTTTAGTTTTCAATAAGTTACACATGTAGATTCTGACACAGTGTTGTATCATTAGTTTTCAATAAGTTACATCTGTAGATTCACACACAGCTTGTATTGCTAGTTTTCAATATGGTACAAGTGTTGAATCTCACAAAGCGTTGTATCAATAGTTTTCAATAAGGTACACATGTAGAATCACACACAGAGTTACAGGCATTAATTTTTAATAAGGTATGCATGTAGTTCCTCATACAGTGTTGTATTGATGGTTTTCAAGAAGTATCCCTTGTAGATTCTCACACAGAGTTGTTTTGTTAGTTTTAAAGAAGTTACACATGTAATTTCTCACAAGTGTTGTGTCGATAGTTTCCTAGAACTTACACATGTAGTTTCTCACAAATGGTTATGAGGCTAGTTTTGAAGAAGTTACATGTGTAGATTTTCACACAGAGATATATAGTTAGTTTTCCATAAATTACACATGTAGATTCTCACACAGTGTTGTATAGTTAGTTTTGAAAAAGTTCCACGTGTGGATTCTCACACAGCACTGTATTTTCAATTTTCAATAAGGTTCACGTGTAGAATCTCACACAGCGTTTAATCGTTAGTTTTTAAGAAGCTATGCATGTAGTTTATCACACACTGTTGTATTGCTAGTTTTCAAGTAGTTACACTTATAGATTCTCACACAGTTTTGTATCATTAGTTTTCAAGAAATTTCGTGTGTAGTTTCTCACACAGTGTTGTATCGATATTTTACAAGAAGTTACATGGTTAGATTCTCAATATGTGTTGTATCGCTATTTTTCAAAAAGGTATGCATGTAGATTCTCAATCCGCGTTTTATCAATAGTTTTAAATGGGTTACACCAGTAGATTCTCACACATCTTTGTATCAGACAGTGCAGTATTCTTAGTATTCAAGAAGGTACGCTTATAGATTCTCACACAGTGTTGTATCATTTGTTTTCATTATGTTAACATGAAGATTCTCAGGGTTTTATCATTAGTTTTCAATAAGTTACACGTGGAGATTCTCAAGACAGTGTTGTATCCTTAGTATTCAAGAAGTTACGCTTATAGATTCTCACATAGTGTTACATCATTAACTTTCAATTAGGTACACATGTAGTATCTCACACATCGTTGTATCGTTAGTTTTCAATATGGTACACGTTTAGAATCTCACACAATTTTCTTTCACTAGTTTTCAAGAATTTACACTTGTTGATTCTTAGACAGTGTTGTAATATTAGTTCTTCAAAAGTGACTAATATAGTGAGTTTCTTACACAGAGTTATTTAGTTAGTTTTCAAGATGTTATGCTTTTAGTTTAAAACAGAATTGTATCGAATATAGATTCTCACACAATGCTGAATCGTTTACTTTCACGATGTTACTCAAGTATTTTTTCCACAAAGCGTTGTTTCATTTGTTTTCAATAAGTTACACATATTGATATGAAGGCAGCTTTGTATCATTAATTTTCAAGAAGTTATTCATGTAGTTTCTCACACAGTGTTGCATTGTTAGTTTTCAAGAAGTTACACGTGTAGATTCTCAAACAGTGTTGAGTCCTTTATTTTAAAGCATTACGCATATAGATTCAATTACAGGGTTGTAAAGTTACTTTTCAATAAGACAGACTTGTAGATTTTCACACAGTGTTGTATCATTACTTTTCCATAAATTACACGTGCAGATTCTCAGACTGTGCTGTTAGTTAATTTTCAAAAAGTTACAAATGTAGCTTCTCACACAGTTTTGTATCTTTAGTTTTCCAAAAGTTACACGTGTAGATTCTCAGATAGTGTTGAGTCATTTATTTCCAAGGAGTGACGCATATAGATTCAAACACAGTGTTGTATCTATAATTTTCAATATGTTACATGTGAGGATTCTCAGACCATGTTGTCTCCAGAAGTTACTAATGTAGTTTCTCTCACAGAGTTATTTTGTTAGTTTTCAAGATATTAAGAATTCAGTTTAGAACTCAGGATTGTATCGTTAAATTTCAAGAAGTTACATAGATAGATAGTCACATAGTGTTGTATCGTTTGTTTTTAAGAAGTTACACATGTAGATATTCTCACAGTATTGTCTCGTTAATTTTCAAGATGTTATGCGATATAGTTATTCAAACATTGTTGTGTTGTTAATTTTTTAAGTTACAGGTGCAGATTCTCACACTGTGTTTTATCGTTAGTTATTAAGAAGTTACGTATGTAGATTCTCACTCAGTGTTGAATCGTTAGTTTTCAAGATGTTACTAATACAGTGTCCATTATTTTCAAGAAGTTTAGCATATAGATTCAAACACAAAGTTGTATCTTTAGTTTTCAATAAGATGCACTCATAGTTTCTCAGACAGTGTTTTATCATTAGTTTTCAACAAGTTAAACATGTAGATTCTCACAAAGTGTTGTATCGTTTGTTTTCAAGAAGTTACATTTGTAGATTCCCACAACGGGTTGTGTGGTTAGTTTGTAGAGTCTCACACAGATTTATTTCATTAGTTTTCAAAAGATATGCGTGTAGTTTCTCAGACAGCGTTGTATGGTTAGTTTTCAAGAAGTTATGCTTATAGATTCTCTCCTAGTGTAGTATCGTTAGTTTTCCAGAAGTTATGCATGAAGTTTCTCCCACAGTGTTGTATGGTTAGTTTTCAAGAAGTAACACTTGTAGATTCTCCCACAGTGTTGTACCATTTGTTTTCAATAAGTTACTAATGTAATTTCTCACACAGAGTTATTTCACTAGTTTTCAAGAAGTTATATATGGAGATTCCCACACAGTCTTTTATTGTTAGTTTCAAAACCTAACTCCTTGAAAACTAATCATACAACAATTTCTTGAGAATCTAAACCTGTGAGAATCTATAAGCGTAACTTCTTGAAAACTAACGATACAACACTGCCTGTGAATCTACACCTGTAACTTATTGAAAACTAAAGATACAACTCTGTGTGAGAAACTACATGTATATCTTACTGAAAAGTAACTACACAACCCAGTTTTTGTTTCTATATGTGTAACTTCTTGAAAATAAAGGACTCAACACTGTCTGAGTATCTACATGTTTAACTTCTTGAAATCTGACAATATAGCACTGTGTGAGAATCTATATATGTAACTTCTTGAAATCTAACAATACAACACTGTGTGAGAATCCACACGAATAAATTATTGAAAACTAACGATACAACACAGAGTTAGAATGTACATACCTAAGTTCTTGAAAACTAACTATAAAACAAAGTGTGTGAATCTCCACGTGTAACTTACAAAAATTAGCAACACAACACTGTTTGAGAAAATACATGCTTAACATCTTGAAAACTAACGATTCAACACTGTGAAAGAATCTACATATGTAACTTCTTTAAAACAAGTGATACAACACTGCGTGAGTATATATGTGCATAACTTCTTGAAAACTAACGATGCAGCACTGTGTGAGAATCTATCTATGTAACTCCTTGAAATCTATCGATACAACTCTGAGTTCTAAACTGAATGCAGGACCTCTTGAAAACTAACAAAATAACTCTGTTTGAGAAACTACATTAGTAACTTCTGTAAAACAAATGATACAAAACTGTGTGAAAATCTACACGTGTATCTTATTGAAAATTAACCATACACACTGTGTGAGAATCTACATGTGTAACTTATTTATAACTAACAATACAGTACAGTGTTAGAAACTAAATGAGTAAGTTCTTGAAAGCAAACAATACAACACTGTGTGAGAAACTACGTGTATAACTTCTTGAAAACTAACCATACAACACTGTGTGAGAATATACACCTGTAACTTATTGAAAAATAATGATCCAACACTTTGTGATAATCTACAAGTGTAACTTCTTGAAAAAAAACAGTATACAACACTGTGTGAAAAACTACATGTTAACTTCTTGAAAACTAACGATAAAACACTTTGTGAGAATCTATATTCGTTACTTCTTGAAAACTAACGATAGAGCACTGTGTAAGAATCTATAAGCAGAAGTTCTTGGAAACTAATGATACAACTCTGTCTGTGAAACTACATGCATAACTTCTTGAAACTAATGAAAGAACTGTGTGAGAAACTACAATAGTAACTTTTTGAAAGTAACAATATAATACTGTGTGAGAATCTACAGTCATAACTTCTTGAAAACTAATAAAATAACTCTGTGTGAGATTCTACACATGTATCTTATTGAAAATTAACATATAAGAGTGTGTGAGAATCTACACGTGTAACTTATTGAAAACTAATAATCCCAACCTGTATGAGAAAATACATTTACAACTTCTTGAAAACTCACCATACAACACTGTTTGAGAATCTACATGTGTATCATATTGAAAATTAATGAAACAACACTGTGTGAGAAACTAGATGTTTAACATATTGAAAACTAACGTTACAGCACTGTGTGAGAATGCACACGTGTAACTTATTGAAAACTAACAAAACAATACTGAGTTAGAATCTATATATGTAAGTTCTTGAAAACTAATGATACAGCACATTGTGAGAATCTCCACGTGTAACTTATTAAAATTGATGACACAACACTGAGGAACTACTTGCATAACTTGGTGAAAACTAGCAATACAACATAGTGAGAGAATCTATATATATATAAATTCTTAAACACAAAGGATACAACACTGTGTAGGTATCTATGTATGTAATTTCTTGAAAAATAACGATATAGCACTCTGTGAGAATCTATAAGTGTAACTTCTTGAAAACTAATGATACAACACTGTCTTGAGACTCTACAAGTATAACTTATTGAAAACTAATGATTCAACATTGTGTGAGAAACTACACATATATCTAATTGAAAAGTAATGATACAATCCTTCGTTTGAATATATGTGTAAGACTCTTGGATAAAGGGATCAACACTGTTTGAAAATCTACACGTGTAACTCCTTGACAACTAACGATACAAAACTCTGTGAGAAACTGCACATGTATTTTATAGAAAAGTAACGATACAATCCTGTGTTTGTATCTGTATATGTAAACTTCTTGAAAATAAAGGGCTCAACACTGTCTGAGAATCTACACGTGTAACTCCTTGAAAACTAATGATACAAAACACTGTGAGAAACTGCATGTATAACTTCTTGAAAACTAATGATACAACACCGTTTGAGAAACTACATGGATAATTTCTTGAAAACTAACGATACAAAGCTGTCTGCACATGTATACATGTAACTTATTGAAAACAAAGGAAACAACACTTTGTTTGAAACAACGTAACATCTTGAAAACAAATGATACAACATTGTGTGAGAATATGTATTTGTTACTCATTGAAAACTAATGATACAGCACTGTGTGACAATCTGTATATGTAACTACTCAAAATCTATGATAAAACACTGTGTGAGTACTTGAAAACTAATGATACAACACTATGTTAAAATCTATATACATAAGTTCTTGAAAACTAACGATACATCACATTTTGAGAATCTCCACGTGTAACATAAAAATTAACGACCACTTATAAAAATTAGTGACACAACACTGTTTGATAGACTACATGCATAATAACTTGAAAATTAATGATAAAACACTGTGAGAGAATCTACATGTGCAACTTCTTATAAATAAACAGTACACCACTGTGTGAATATCTATGTGCTAAAGTTCTGGAAAACTAACGATATTTGAGAATCTATATATGTAACTTCTTAAAATCTAACGATACAACTCTGAGTTCTAAACTGAATGCATAACTTCTTGAAAACTAATTAATTAATGCTGTGTGAGAAACTACATTAGTTACTTCTGTAAAACTAACGATACAACACTGTCTGAGAATCTACATGTAACTAAATGAAAACTAACGATACAACATTGTGTGAGAAACTACAATTGTAACAACTTGAAAACTAATGATACAACACTGTGTGAGAAAATGTTTGTGTCACTACTTGAAAACTAACGATACAACACTGTCTGAGTATCTACACGTGTATCTTATTGAAAAGTAATGATACAAAACTTTGTTCGAATCTATATGCATAACTTCCTGAAAAAAAGGACAAAACTCTGTCTGATAATCTACATGTGTACCTTATTGAAAATTAAAGATACAACACTGTCTGAGAAGCTACATGCATAACATCTTGAAAACTAACGATACAAACTTGCCTGCACATCTATCCACGTAACTTATTTAAAACAAAAGAAACAACACTTTGTAGGAAACTACGAGATTAACATCTTGAAAACAAACGATACAACTCTGTGAGAGAATATACATGTGTAACTTCTCAAAAACTAACGATACAACTCTTTGTGAGTATCTATGTGCATAACTTCTTGAAAACTAACAATACAGTACTATGTGAGAACCTACAAACATAACTTCTTCAAAACAAATGATACAACACTGTGAGAGAATCTACATGTGCAACTACTTATAAATTAACGGTACAACACTGTGTGAGTATCTTTGTGGGTAACTTCGTGAAAACTAATGATAGAACAATGTTTGAAAATCTATAAATGTAACTTCTTGAAATCTAACGATACAACTCTGAGTTCTAAACTGAATGCATAACTTCTTGAAAACTGATGAATTAACGCTGTGTGAGAAACTACATTAGTTACTTCTGGAAAACTAACGATACAACACTGTCTGAGAATCTACAAGTATAACTTCTTGAAAATTAATGATACAATACTGTCTGAAAATCCACATGTGTATCTAAATGAAAACTAATGATACAACACTGTGCAAGAAACTCCATGTGTCACTACTTTAAAACTAACGATACAACACTGTATGAGTATCTCCACGTGTATCTTATTGAAAAGTAACAATACAACACTGTGTTTGAATCTATATCTGTAACTTCGTGAAAGTAAAGAACAGAACACTGTCTGAGAATTTACACGTGTACCTTATTGAAAATTAAAGATATAACACTGTCTGAGAATCTACAGGTGTAACTTATTGAAAACTAATGATACAACACTGTGTGAGAAAGTACATGTGTAACTTCTTGAAAACTAATGATACAACACAGTGTGAGAAGCTACATGCAAAACTTCTTGATAACTAACGATTCAAATCTGCCTGCACATCTATACAGGTAACTTATTGAAAACAAAGGTAACTACACTTTTTGGGAAACTACATGAGTAACGTCTTGAAAACAAACAATACAACACTGTGAGATAATCTGCATGTGTAACTTTTCAAAAACAAACGTTAAAAAACTATGTGAGTATCTATAATCGTAACTTCTTCAAAACAAATGATACAAAACTGTCTTGAGAATATACACGTGTAGCTTATTGAAAACTAAATATGCAGCACAGTGTGAGAAACTATGTGCGTAACTTCTTGAAAACTAACAATACAGCACTGTGTGAGAATCTATCTATGAAACTTCTTGAAATCTAACGATACAACTCAGAAATCTAAACTGAATGCATAACTTCTAGAAAACTATAGAAATAACTCTGTGTGAGAAACTACATTAGTAACTACTGGAAAATTAACGATACAACACTGTCTGAGAATCTACACGTGTAACTGATTGAAAATTAACGTTACAACACTGGGTGAGAATATACAGTTTAACATATTGAAAATTAACGATACAACACTGTTTGGAATCTGCACGTGCATCTTACTGAAAAGTAACGATACAACATTGTGTTTTAATATATATGTGTAACTTCTTGAAAATAAAGAACACAACACTGTCTGAGAATCTAAACTTGTAACTGATTGAAAAGTAAAGTTACAACACTATGTGACTATCTACTCGTGTTACATATTGAAAACAAATGATACAACACTGTCTGAGAATCTACACGCGAAAAAAAACTAACAATACATCACTATGTGAGAATCTACATGTGTAAGCACTTAAAAAATTACGATACAACATTATCTGAGAAATTACATATATATCATTTTGAAAAGTAACGATACAATACTGTGTTTGAATCTTTATGTGTATCTACTTGAAAATAAAGGACACAACACTTTCTGAGAATCTATACATGTAACTTATTGAAAATTAAAGATACAACACTGTGTGTGAATCTACATGTGTAACGTATTGAAAACTAACCATACAACACTGTGTGAGAATTTGTAAGTGTATCTTCTTGAAAACTAATGATATAATGTAGGAGTGAACCCCACAAAGCCTTCTGCCCATGAAGGCAGAGACACGTAAACTGACACAGGTAGATATAAAAGAAAGTGAAATAGAAGGAACCCCCCTTTTTCTCCTGGAAGCCAGCCAGGCTTCTAACTCCTGGTCTGTGTGACGCTCTCTCTCTCTCTTTCTCTCTAGTAAATAAATATATTGTTTTCCATATATAGCATCTAATATCGTTATATCTTGGGGCAGAAGTGGTTTGGAATTACAGCAGGCATCCCGAGGTGAGTGCTAATCGCCATTCCAGCCTCCTGGCCACAGCTACCTTGTGCGTGCTCTCTCCCTCCCGTTTCTCCTGAATTCCATTTCTCACATCTTCTGCTGCCTGCTCTGGATCCTGGGGTGGGACGCTGCTAAAAACTCCCCACCACCGCTTCCTGCGAGTACCGCCCTCACAGGGTGGCAGCCGCCGTGCTGGCATCTGGCCACCACTCATGTCGCCTCACCACAGTGTTTGGAGTCGCTGCCGTTGCTGCCTGCCACTGCTGCCAAGGCTGCCAAGAGGACAGCGTTCCCCAACATGGCACTATGGCCATCTCCTGCCTACCCACCCTGGCACCCGCCTGATTCCCTTGCCCAGTTGGTTCTGCCTTCTACCTCCTTGGTAGTTACCAGAGCCACTGCGAGCTCTACTGCTGTGCAGTGAATCCACATTCTCAAATCTGTTCGTTATGTTTTCACAGGTTCCATGGGGAGAATCCCATTTTCTGCGGAGAAGTGGTGTTTGCCAACTTCTGGCCACGCGCAGTAACTACAGGTATTTTAATCTGAGACAATACAAAAGGTGATTTTTCCAATTTAGGAATCACCAATTGGTGGTAAGACCATCTAATTATAACATGGCAGGTAATTTAGCACTGCAGGATTTTAGAGATTTTGTTACCAATGTGATGGATTATGTAGTAAAGACAATTATGATATTTTTCATACGTATATGTGTGCCATGCTTGTCATTAGTGTATTAATACATGTAATCACATGGAAGAAACATGAGCTTATGATTCGAAAATTAGAGTCGAAAGTTCAGGACAAAGGTGATTTAGTTACCAAAACAGATAATTTGGAATTTGATCTGAACAATCTTCGAGGCACAGTTAATTCAATGTCTACTGCATTTATGAGTAAGACTGAGTCTAACCAGCTGGAACTTTCCAAATTAGCAGAGTCAATCAAAAATTCAGAAACCAGTGGATTTAGTTACATTAAAAAATGTCTACTGTATTTATGGATAAGACTGAGTCTAACCAGGTGGAACTTTCCAAATTAGCAGAGTCAATTCAAAATTAAAAGTCAAAAATTCAGGAAAAAGTGCATTTGGTTAAATTTGACCAGGACAACCTTTGAGACACATTCAATTCAATGTCCACTACATTTAGGGCTAAGATGGAGTCTAGCCAGGAGGAATTTTTAAAATTAGCGGGGTCAATTCTATCTATGTCTTACAATAATTGCAATCTAGCAGACCGAATGTGTTTTCTGGAAGGAAAAATAGATGCCTTTGTAGTTTTTAGGGAGGGTGGTCTGAAAAGCTTGGAATCACATTTAACAGAACAGTCCAAAGACTTAAAACTATCTTTAACGCAGAAAATCCAAGAACTTAATGAACAATCCAAGGTCTTGGAACACTTTTTAGTAGAGGAAATCCAAGATCTCAATGAACAGTCTAAAGACTTGGAACAATTTTTAACGCAGAAAATCCGACACCTAAAGTATGACATGGTTGCAAAATTTCAATCTTTAGAAGATACATCCTCTGAAACATCAGATGTTGAGTCAACAGATGCTAGGCTACCAGGAAATAAATGAAATATGGCTATTAGACAAACTAAGGTGGCCTTTCCAATAACCATGGTAGAAAGGCCAACATCACGGAGGAACCAATCTGGTTCCACTACACATAAATGGGAACCTAATTCCATGAAAGAAATGAAAGCTATAATACAAGAGAAAATGTTTTTTGGGGTCAACAGCCCTTATGTAAAACAATTACTAAACACATGGGCTACTACCAATAATATAACTCCCTCAGATTGGAATGATTTAATATCTGCAGTGCTGGATCAGTCTTCCCAAATACAGTGGAAAGCTTTGTAGAGACAGGAAGCCAAGGCCCTTGAACTTCAAGGTTTGAAGGATGGCTTTGAAGCTTCTGAAAGTAAGATTATTGGGGATAAGCAATTTTCTGACCCGCAGGTCCAAGCTGGTTATGATGAGCATACATTTGATTTATGCAAAACAGCAGCACTAAATGCTTTGGATAAGGTTCATGAATCAAGGGAAAGTGTTGAATCATATTCAAAAGTGATACAGGGAATGAGAGAAAGATTCTCTGAATACTTACAAAGATTACCCAGAGCAGTAGATTTACAAATAACTGACCTTAACATTAGGCGACTTCTTACAGAATCTTTGGTTTATGAGAATCCAAACCCACATTACAAACAGATACTGTGGTCATTAAAGGTAAGATAAGCACCATTGGAAGAATGGGTCTTATATAAAACTAATGTTGAGTATGACAATCCAGAGGCAGGAACCTGGATAGGAGAAGCCATTTCTAAAGGGTTTAGGAGGAATCAGGATGAAAAATGGCCCACCCAAGAGGAGATACCAAATTGGGTTGGGGAAGCAATCTTTAGAAGTTTCAAAAGACATCGAAACTTCAGATGTTTAAATTGTGGTAAAATAGGACATCTGAGTAGGAACTGTAGACAACGCATTCCTAGAAATAATGCTTCTCCCAGAAATGAGTCAAACAGAAGGACTCAGCCTCCTGGTCTCTGCAGGAAATGTGGAAAGGGTAAACATTGGACTGACGAATGCTGGTCCACAAGAGATAAGTAAGGTAGACCTTTACAGCATGAAAACACGAATCGGGGCCTCAAACAGGCCCCACAAAGAAAGATATATCTGGTCATTCCAAGTACAATGAAGGACAGCCTCTCCCAGGACAATTAGAAGATCCACTGGATAATACATTAGCTCCAGAGAATGAAGCAATTATATCAGGAGGAGATACAAAACATATATATTGGCAAACTTCTATACGATATCATAGACCCAAGTTACCAGTTAAAGTAAATAATATGTTGATTACTGGCATTTTAGACACAGGAAGTGACATCATCATCAATAATCAGAAGTCCTGGCACCCAAATTGGGCTTTAAAAGATGTTAACGTTCAATATTTAGGGATTGCAACACTATCTGAAGTAAAACAGAGCATTAGATGGATTGAATTTATTGGGCCAGAAGGACAGATATGAAGGTTAAAGCCATATGTGGCAGATATTGTTATAAAACTCTGGGGTCATGATCTATTACAGCAATGGATTACAAAGATTAACATTCCTTCTGTATCAGCTAGGCATTTTAGACAAGCTCTTGATTGTAGAAAGAATATAGTAAGACAGTATAGAAAACAGATGCCAAATGTACAGGCTGCACAGAAGCAGGGTGTTAGTGCCAAACATACAGAGCTACCAAATCTCTACACTTAAAATGGCTGACAGATGAACCTGTCTGGGTGGGTCAATGGCCTATCAGATCTGAGAAGTTAGAGGCTTTGGAGAAGTTAGTTCAGGAACAGCTAGATGCTGGACACATTGAGGAATCATCTAGTGCATGGAATTCACCTGTTTTTGTTGTCAAGAAGTCTGGTAAGTGGACAATGGTTATTGATCATAGAGCCATCAACAAGGTAATTCAACCTATGGAGTCCCTACAACCTGGGATGCTGTTACATTCTCTAATTCCTAAGGATTGGCCAATCATAGTTATAGACTTAAAAGATTGCTTCTTCACCATACCGTTACAAGAAAATGACAGAGAAAAGTTCACCTTCACAGTACCTACCTATAATAATTCAAGTTAGGTAGAGAGATTCTAGTGGAAGGTACTACCTCAAGGTATGTTAAACAGCTCAATTTTGTGTCAATATTTTGTGAATAAACCTGTAGAAATAATTTATAAAATATTTACACATTCGTTAATATATCATTATATGGATGACATATTGTCTGATTCAAATAAGGATAGTTTGGTAAAGATGTTTGAAGCAGTAAAGGAAACTTTGCCTCGCTGGGGATTACAAATTGCCCCATAAAAAATACAAAGAGGAGATTCTGTTAACTATTTAAGTTATAAAATAGATGATCAGAAAATTAGACTGCAGAAAGCACAGATCAGAAGAGATCGTTATCATACCCTTAATGATCTTCAAAAATTATTATGGGAAATCTCTCAATTACAGACAATTATCGGTGTAGAAGGGCATGATTTAAAACACCTGAAAATGGCTTTAAAAGGAGATAAAGAACTAAACAGCCCACGAGTACTATCAGCTGAGCCTGAAAAACAATTAGAATGGGTAGAAAAGAGAATATGAGAAACACAGGTAGACCGTGTGGATCCAAAACTGGACTGTATTCTGGTTATTTTACCATCTAGAGAATACCCATTAGGAATATTAATGCAGAGGGAAGACATCATACTAGAATGGGTATTTCTGCCACAAAAACAGAATATAAAATTGAAAACGTATATAGAAAAATCTCTGATTTGATATTAAAAGGTAAGTTAACCAGCTGAAATTATTCTACCTTTAACAAATGATGAAATTTCCTCCTTATGGAAGGATAATGAGTATTGGCAAATAGCTTGCAGTGACTTCTTGGGAATTATTAGTAATAACTATCCCAAAACAGAGAGAATCAAAATCATAAAGAAAAAAATTTGGATTATTCCATGTATCATGAGACAAACACCTATTTCTGGAGTTCTTTCCTTCTACACAGATGCAAACAAATCAGGTAAGGAAGGGTATAAATCAGGAAATATAAGTAAAGTAGTTCAAAGCCCTTACAACTCCATACAAAAGGCAGAGTTATATGCCATAATCATGTTACTTAAAGACTTTACAATGCCTCTCAATATAGTCACGGATTCTCAGTATGCAGAAATAGATGTCTTGCACTTTGAGACTGCAGAATTTGTTCCTGATAGTACAGAATTAACCTCATTATTTAAATATTACAGGAAACCATCAGAAACTGGACTCATCCTATATATATACATCAGATCCCATACAAGTCTGCCAGTTCCTCTGGCACAAGGCAATGATGAAACTGATAGTTTATTAGTAGGTAATGTGTCAGAAGCTTCAGAATTTCTTAAGATACATCATGTTAACAACAAATGCTTAAAGAAGAATTTTTCTATCACCTGACAACAAGCCAAAGAAATAGTAAAAAATTACCCCAGTTGCTCATTCTACAATCAAACTCCATTATCAGCAGGTTGTAATCCTAAAGGTATTCACAGAAATGAACTTTTGCAAATTGATGTATTTTACTTCCCAGAATTTTACAGTTTAAAATACATACACCATACAATAAACACATTCTCAGGATTCCAATGGGCTACTGCCCTCAGCTCTGAAAAGGCTGACTCTGTTATTACACACCTCTTAGAGATGATGGCTGTTATGGGTATACCTAAAATGATAAAAACTGACAATGCTCCAGCATATGTCTCCAGTAAATTGGAACAATTTTTCAAATATTATAATATAAAACATGTAACTGGTATATCTTCCAATCCCACAGGACAAGCAGTGATTGAAAGATCTAACTGAACCATAAAATAGATGTTTCATAAACAGCCAGGGAGAACAGAAAACGTCTCAGGAGGAGGAAGATGATGGCTCATCTACAAGGTCTGCTATGCATAAGGAGACCTCATTAAAGGAAAGAGACGTATTCTGTTTGTGTCTTTACAGGAAAATTAGTTCTGAACAGTGAAAAAATACTAGGTATATGGACTGTCATCTGTGTATATTTGATTCTTTTCTAAAACTCTAACCTGCTTTATGTGTATTATCTTCCTTAGGGTTGCCTTTCCCAGTATTCATAGACATGAAATTTAAAAATTTCTGTGTTAACATTAATATTTCAGTTTTCCAGAGTAAAAGGGATTTCTTGACAACGATCTTCAACTGCTTCAGAAAGAGAATGTGGATTCACTTACCTGACACTGCCTGATTTGACTGAATACATCTAAACTGCCCCACATCATCGACCCCACCTGAAAAGCACCATCCTGAAACCAGCTTGGAACTACATGACTCGACACGTTGTCAGGCCAAGGAACTGATACAGTGCATCTTCTACAATCTGATCAGAGCTTCAGACAAGAGCTTCAATCAAAATCAGAAATCTAATCCAGAACTTCAGTCAAGCCTCTCCTTCAAAACAGAGACTAATTGGCCTACTTAAGATTCTTGTTACTCTAACAATTTCTTCCCACGGGTCCACATGATTGTCATCGTCCCACTTCAGCAGGAAGTAAATTTGAGAATTTCACGTTCCTTCTCCCTACTATTGATATTAGAGGATAGTTTACACTGTCAGTGTTAATATACAATTTTTTAGGGTTGGGATTGGAAGGAGGTGTTCAGAGTTAAGCATCCTTTTCAGATAAGTTTAGAATTTATGTGGAATGGATATGTTTAGCTTAGGATAAGTAGGTTTTTACTTAATTATCACCCTCTATGTATATATGTTGTATATGTTTGAGTTTGTATCAAATTTAAATATTCTATTTAGACTAAAAGGGTAATTGTAGGAGTGAACCCCACAAATCTATCCAACCATGAGGGCAGAGAACTGTAAACTGACACAGGTAGATATAAAAGGAAGTGAAAGAAGAAGGAACCTCACTTTTCTCCTGGAAGCCAGCCATGCTTCCAACTCCTGGTCTGTGCGACTCTCTCTCTCTCTCTGGTAAATAAATATATTGTTTTCATATATAGCATGGAATATCATTATAATATAACACACTGTGAGAAACTACATGCGTAACTAATTGAATACTAATGATGCAAAGATTCATGCACATCTATACTTGTAACTTATTGAAAACAAAGGAAAAAACACTTTAAGGTAAACTACATGAGTAACATCTTGAAAACAAATGATACAACATTGTTTGAGAATCAATATTCGTAACTTATTGAAAACTATCGATACAACACTGTGTGAGAATCTATAAGTGTAATTTCTTGAAAACTAATGAAACAACACTATCTTGAAAATCTACACGTGTAAATTCTTGAATAGTGACACAACACTATCTGACAATCTACACGTGTTTCTAATTGAAAACTACAGATACAACATTGTCTGAGAATCAACACGTGTAACTTATTGAAAACTAATGGTAAAACACTGTGTGAGAAACTACACGTGTACCTTATTGAAGTAATGATACAACCCCGTGTTTGATTCTATATGCATAAGTACTTGAAAATAAAGGATTCAACACTGAGAATCTACTCGTGTAACTTCTTGAAAACTAAAGAAGCAAAACTGTGAGACAATCTACACATGTAAATTCTAGGAAAATAACGATACAACACTGAGTGAGAAACTACGTGTGTAACTACTTGAAAACTAATGAAAACTAACAAAACAACACTGTCTGAGAATCTACATGTGTATCTTATTGAAAAGTAATGATACAACACTGTGTTTGAACCTATATGCATAACTTCTTGACAATAAAGGATACAATACTGTCTGAGAATCTATACGTGAAACTTATTAAAAAGTAAAGATACAAAATTGTGTGAGAATCTACACATATAACGAATTCAAAACTAATGATAGAACACTGTGTGAGAATCTATAAGCATAACTACTTGAAAACTAATGATACAACAGTTTCTTGAGAATCTACACATGTAACTTCTTGAAAACTAAAGATAAAACACTGTGTGAAAATCTTTATCACAAATTATTGAAAACTATTGATACAGTACTGTGTGAGAATCTATATATGTATCTTCTTGAAATCTAAAGATGCAACACTGAGTTCTTAATTGAATGTATAACTTCTTGAAAAATAATGATGCAACACTGTGTGAGGATCCCCATCTGTAACATATTGAAAACTAACGATACAACACAGAGTGAGAATCTATATATGTAAGTTCTGGAAAACTAACGATACAGCATTGTGTGAGAATCTTTCTACATATCTTCTTAAATTAACTTCTTGAAAACTCATGATGCAACAGTGTGAGAGAATCCACATGTATAATTTCTTAAAAACAAAAGTTACAACACTGTGTGAGTATCTATGTATGTAATTTATTGAAAACTAACGATACAGCACTGTGTGAAAATCTATCTATATAACTTCTTGAAATCTAACGACACAAATCTGGGTTCTAAAGCGAATGCATAACTTCTCTAAAACTAACGAAATAACTCTGTGTGAGAAACTATATTAGTAACTTCTGGAAAACTAACGATATAACACTGTCTGAGAATCTATATGTAACTTTTTAAAATTAATGACACCACACTGTGTGAGATTATACACATGTAACTTATTGAAAATCAACGATACAACATTGTCTGAGAATCTACATTTTTATATTGAAAAATAACGATACAACAATGTGTGTAGATCTATAACTGTAACTTCTTGAAAACTAACAATACAAAATTTTCTGAGAATCTACACGTGTAACTAATTGAAAATTAATGATACAACACTGTCTGAGGATCTACACATGTAACTTATTCAAAATTAACCATACAACACTGGGTGAAAATCTATACGTGTAACCTATTGAAAATTATTGATACAACACTGTATGAAAATCTACAAGTGAAATTATTGAAAATAAACGATACAACACTGAGAATCTACACGTGTAACTAATTGAAAGTTAACATTACAACAGATTATGAGAAACTACATGTATATCTTATTGAAAAGTAACGATACTGCCTTGTGTTTGAATTTATGTGCATAAAATCATGGAAATAAAGGACTCAACACGGTCTGAGAATCTACACGTGTAACTTCTTGAAATCTAAGAATACAACAGAGTGTGAGAATCTACACGTGTAACTTCTGGAGAACTATCAATACAACACAGTTTGAGAAACTACATACATAACTTCATGAAAATTAACGATACAAAGTTGCCTGCACATCTATACGTGCAACTTATTGAAAACAATGGAAACAACACTTGAGGGATACTACGCAACATCTTGAAAACAAAAGATACAACATTGTGTCAGAATCTATTGAGGTAACTTATTGAAATCTAACGATACAACACTGAGTTCTAAACCGAATGCATACCTTCTTGAAAACTAATGATACAACACTGTGTGAGAATACAAACGTGTAACAAATTGAAAATTAACGAAACAACACTATCTGAGAATCTACACGTGTAACTTATTGAAAACTAACAGTAATACACTGAGTGTATATAAGTATGTTCTTGCAAACTAAAGATACAACACTGTGAGAGAATCTACACGTATAACTAATTGAAAATTAACGAAACAACACTGTCTGGGAATCTACCCGTGTAATTCATTGAAAACTAATGATACAACACTGTGTGAGAAATTACACATGTATCTTATTGAAAGGTAACGATACAACACTGGGAGAGTATCTACATGTGTACCTTCTTAAAAACAAACGATACAACACTGTGTGAGTTTCTTTGTGTATAACTTCTTGAAAACTAATGATACAGCACTGTGTTGGAATCTATCTACATAACTTCTTGAAATCTAAAGATACAACTCTGAGTACTAAAGTGAATGCATAACTTCTTGAAAATTAACAAAATAACTGTATGTGAGAAAAAAACATTAGTAACTTCTGGAAAACTAATGATACAACACTGTGTGAGAAACTACAAGTGAGAAATTACAGTGTGAGAAACTAAAGTGTGAAAAATTGCAGTGTGAGAAACTACATGAGTAGCTGCTTGAAAGTTAACGATACAAAACTCCCTGCACATCTGTACTCGTAAATTATTGTAAGCAAAGGAAAAACACTTTGTGGGAAACTATGTGAGTAACATCTTGAAAACAAATGATACAACATTGTATGAGAATCTATGTTCGTAACTTATTGAAAACTTATGATACAGCATTGTGTGATAATCTATATACATAACTTCTTGAATTCTAACGATACAACACTGAGTTCTAAACTGATTGTTTACATTCTTGAAAACTAACTGTACAACACTGTGAAAGAATCTACATGTTTAATTTCTTAAAAACAAACGATACAACATTGTGAGAATATCTATTTGTTTAACTTTTTGAAAATTAATGATACTGCACTATGTTCTAAACTGAATGAATAACTTCTTGAAAACTAATGATACAGCACTGTGTGAGAATCTATCTACATAACTTCTTGAAATCTAGCCATTCAACAACTCTGGGTTCTAAACTGAATGCATAACTTCTTGAAAACTAACGAAATATCTCTGTGTGAGAAACTACATTAGTAACTTCTGGAAAACTAAGGATACAACACTGTGTCAGATTCTATACCTATAAGTTATGGAAAATTAACGATACAACACTGTCTAAGAATCTACACGTGTAACTTAATGAAAACTAATGATACAACACTGTATGAGAAACTGCATGTGTAACTACCACAGAACTAACGATACAACACTGTCT
>NW_024429524.1:0-636 GCF_017639785.1 Mesocricetus auratus
TTTTAACTGAAACCAGGGTCAGTGAAAGAAACACCTTCTATGAAACAAGAGTCAAAGTTCACAAAAGAGAGAGTGAAAGAAATAGTCTCTGTCCTTAAAGCAGAGCCAAAGAAACTCACTCTATCCTTGACCAATTAAGCATTAATCTAAAAACCCTGAGCTCAAAATCAACCAGTCCCTGAGCACAAAATCCAGGCATTGTCTGAGCATGTTCCAGCTCAGAGATTGAAATGCAACCAATCCAAACTAGAAATCTTGTCCCTGGAAAAACTGTCCCTAAGAAGTCCTTTATAAGCCATGTGGCTTTTTAGTTGGCAATTGCTCTCACATCAATCCAGTAGAATCTGTATTACTGAGAGATCCCAACTCAACATTTTTAGACCCGCTAGCGACTAGCCCATCACAGAGTGACTTGCCCTTCTTCTCTCTCCTGAGAAACTGGAGACCTCAAGATAAACCTAAAGGATAACCCTCCCTTATCCAGGAACTAGCTCACCACATTCCTGCTCAATGTTTAACTGTGCAATGCCTAAAGAATGCTTGCTTGAGATAACCTTCCTGTTAAGACATAAGCTATCATCTAAATTCTCATCCTTTAAGATGTTTGCCTAACTCCCTGATTCAGTTTTTCCCTTT
>NW_024429525.1:0-844 GCF_017639785.1 Mesocricetus auratus
TCCAGTTCTTGTATTGTTTGGTTTGTTTTTGATTCCATTTCCTGCCTTTTTGGTTTGTTACTTCTTATATTGCTTTGTTTATTCTTCCATTTCTTGTACTTTTTGGTTTGTTTTTTCATCCATTTCTTTGAGTGATTTTCCTATATCCTCTTTCAGGGCCTCTATCACTTTCATGAAAGTGGTCTTACAGTCATTCTCTTCTGCTTCATTTGCATTGGAATGTTGGAGTCTTGCTGGTGTGGAGTCTCTCGATCTGATGGTGTCATATTTGTTTTTCTGTTGCTGAGAGTGTTTTTGTATTATCTCTTTCCCATGTCTTCTTCTAGTGTGTGCAGAAAGAACCCCTTACTGGTCTCGTGGTTACAGGACCAGAGTTGTCTTTAGTCGGTGCTAGCATGTCCAATAATCTGGTAGTACTTCTATTCCTGGCCCTCATTCTGTTCCCTGGACCCGCCAGAACAGCTGATTCCCTGGTCTCCCTGGCTCCTCTGGTTTCCTGGAAACACCGGAACAGCCAGTCCCCTAGACTTCCTGGATCAGCTAGTTTCCTGGTCTCGTTTGTGGGAGAGAAGTCCTGGAATCTGGGGTGTTTGTCTCCCGCCGGGTTTGGAAACTCTGTACAGTTCCCAGGCTATCCCCAAACACTGGAAGACAGGCCCAGATGTAACTGCTTGAAATTCAAATATAAAACACTGAGTTCTAAACTGATTGCATAATTCTTGAAAACTAACGATACAACACTGTCTGAGAATCTACATGTGTAACTTATTGAAAATTGAAGATAAAACACTCTGTGAGAATCTACACATGTAAGTTATGGAAAATTAACGATAAAACTCTGTCT
>NW_024429526.1:0-3707 GCF_017639785.1 Mesocricetus auratus
TTTCCCTTAATTTTTTAAAATTTATTTTTCTGTTTAAATTTAGATAAGAAACAAGGTTGCTTCACAAGTCAGTTGCAGGTCCCTCTCCCTTTCCCTCCCCTCCTCCCGTGCCCTAACCCAACCCCGCCATTATCCCCTCATTTCCCCAGGGAGGGTGAGGACCTCCATGTAGGTGTCCATAGTCTGTCATTTCATAGAGGGCAGGGCCTAGAGTTCAGAGTGAAAGTGCTCCACACATTGTTGGAGGGGAGTCCAACTTCCGTGTGAATACTCCGGATGAGTACTGATCTGCTGCCCAAGGCTCAATAAATTCTCTCACACTGTGTTGTGTCATTAGTTTTCAAAACGTTACACATGTAGTTTCTCGAACAGTGTTACATCATTAATTTTTATAAGTTACAAGTGTAGATCCTCAAACAGCATTGTATCATTAGATTTCAAGAAGTTTTGAATATAGATTCTCACACAATGCTGTATCGTTAGTTTTCAGTAAGTTACAAATGCAGTTTCTTGCACAGTGTTGTATCATTAGTTTTCAATAAGTTACACATGTAGATACTCAGACAGTGTTGTTTCGTTAATTTTCAGTTAGTTACTCGTGTTGATTCTCAGACAGTGTTGCATCGTTAGTTTTCAAGAGGTTACACGTGTAGATTCTCAGACAGTGTTGTGTCCTTTATTTTCAAGAAGTTACACATATAGATTGAAACACAGGGATGTATCGTTATTTTTCAATATGATACCCATGTAGTTTTTCACACAGTGTTGTATATTTACTTTTCAATAAGTTACACGTGTAGATTCTCACAGAGTGTTGTACCATTAATTTTCAATAAGTTACACGTGTAGATACTCAGACAGTGTTGTATCGTTATTTTCAAGAAGTTAAGATTATAGATTCTAACACAGTGTTGTGTCGTTAGTTTTAAAGAAGTTACACGTGTACATCCTCAAGACAGTGTTTAGAACCCAGACTTGTATTGTTAGATTTCCAGAAGTTATGTAGACTGATTCTCACACAGGGCTGTGTCGTTAGTTTTCAAGAAGTTAAGCAAATAGATACTCACATAGTGTTGTATCGTTTGTTTTTAAGAAGTTACACTTGTAGGTTCTCTCACAGTGTTGTATCATTAGTTTTCAAGATATTACGCACATATTTTCTCAAACAGTGTTGTTTCGTTAATTTTTAGAAGTTACACGTGCAGATTCTCAAACTGTGTTGTATCGTTAATATTCAAGAACTTACTTATTTAGATTTTCACTCAGTGCTGTATCATTAGTTTTCTATATGTAAGAATAAAGATTCTCATACAATGATGTATCATTTGTTTTCATGTAGTTACTGACGTAGTTTCCCACAAAGTGTTGTTTCCTTTGTTTCACACAATGTTGTATCATTAGGTTTCAATAAGTTACACGAGTAGATTCTCAAGACAGTGTTGTATCCTTAGCATTCAAAAGTATCTTTAGTTTACAAGAAGTTATACTTGTAGATTCTAAGATAGTGTTGCATCCTTTATTTTCAAGAAGTTACACATATAGATTAAAACACAGTGTAGTATCGTTTCTCTTCAATAAGACACACTTGTAGATTCTCAGACAGTGTTGTATTGTTAGTTTTCAGGAAATTACACGTATAGATTCTCAGAGAGTGTTGAGTGATTTATATTCAAGAAGTGACGCATATCGATTCAAACAAAGTGTTGTATCATTACTTTTCAAAAAGACACACGTGTATTTTCTCTCACAGTGTTGTATCTTTGTTTTAAATAAGTTACACGTGTAGATTCTCAAACAGTGTTGTTTCATTAATTTTCAATACTACACGTGTAGAATTTCAGACAGTGTAGTATCGTTAAGTTTCAAAAAGTTTCACATGTAAATTCTAAGACAGAGTGGTATCGTTAGTTTTCAAGAAGTTATGCCTGTAGATTATCAAGACAGTTTTGTATCCTTATTATTCAAGAAGTTACACTTGTAGATTCTTACACAGTGTTGTATCATTAGTTTTCAATATGTTACACGTGCAAATTCTCACATTGATTTTATTTTTATTTTTCAATAAATGACACATGTATATTCTCATACATTGTTATGTCCTTTATTTTCAAGAAGTTACACATATAGATTCAAACACAAATTTGTATCGTTACTTTTCAATAAGGTACACATGTAGATTCTCAGACAGTGTTGTATCATTTGTTTTCAAGTAGTTACACATGTAGTTTCCTACAAAGTGTTGTATCATTAGTTTTCCATAAGTTACACGTGTAGATTCTCAGACAGTGTGGTATCGTTAGTTTGCAGAAGTTACTAATGTAGTTTGTCACACAGAGTTATTTCATTAGTTTTCAAGATGAAATGCATTACATTTAGAACTCAGAGTTGTACCGTTAGATTTCAGGAAGTTACATAGATAGATTCTCACACAGTGCTGTATTGTTAGATTTCAAGAAACCTAGGCTTATAGATTCTCACAGAGTGTTGTATCGTTAATTTCAAGAAGTTACACGTGTAGATACTAAAGACAGTGTTGTATCATTAGTTTTGAAGATGTTATGCTTTTTAAATTGTCACAGAGTGTTGTATCATTAGTTTTTAATAAATTACACGTGTAGACTCTCAGACAGTTTGTATCGTTATTTTCCAGAAGTTACCAATATACTTTGCACACAGAGTTATTTCGTTATTTTTCAGGAAGTTATGCATTCAATTTATAACCCAAAGCTGTATCTTTAGATTTCAAGAAGTTACATAGGTAGATTATCACACAGTGCTTTATCATTAGTTTCAAGAATTTATTCACATAGATACTCACACAGTGTTGTATAATTTGTTATTAAGTTACACATGAAGATTCTCTCACAGTTTTTTATTTATATTTTTCAAGAAGTTACACAAGTTGTTTCTCACACGATGTTGTAATGTTAGTTTTAAAGAAGTTACAAGTGTATATTCTCACACAGTGTTGTATCGTTAGTTTTCAAGACGTTACACGTTTAGATTCTCAGATAGTGTTGTGTTCTTTATTTTCAAGTGGTTACGCATATAGATTCAACGCAGTATAGTATCGTTACTTTTAAATAGGATACACGTGTAGATTCTCAGACAGTTTTGCAGCCTTAGATTTCAAGTAGTTACACATATTGTATCTCACACAGTGTTATATCATTAGTTTTCATGTAGTTATACATGAAGTTTCTCACACAGTGTTGTATCATTAATGTTCAAGAAGTTACACATGTAGATTCTCACACAGTGTTGTATCACTAGTTTTCAAGAAGTTACACATGTAGATTCTCAGACAGTTTGTATCGTTAGGTTTCCATAAGTTACTAATATAGATTCTCACACAGCATTACTTCGTTAGTTTTCAGGAAGGTATGCATTCAGTGTAGAACTCAGAGTTGCATCGTGAGATTTCAAGAAGTTACATAGGTAGATTATCACACAGTGCTGTACCATTAGTTTCAAGAAGTTATGCACATAGATACTCACCCAGTGTTGTATAGTTTGTTATTAAGAAGTTACACATGAAGATTCTCTCACAGTTTTGAATCGTTATTTTTCAAGAAGTTATGCAAGTAGTTTCTGACACAGTGTTGTTCGTTTTCAGGAAGTTACACGTGTAGACTCTCACACAGTGTTGTATCGTTTATTTTTCAAGAAGTTACTCGTGTAGATTCTCAGACAGTGTTGACTTCTTT
>NW_024429527.1:0-1296 GCF_017639785.1 Mesocricetus auratus
CGGCCACAGATTGTGGTTTTATGACACACTATCTTTTGATTTACTAAAATATGTTCTTTACTTTGATACTGTAATAGACTTTATAACTTGCTTTGCATTTTGATTTTACTCTCAATTTCTCCACCACTTATTTGGTCATCATAGTGGTACCTGCCCTGACCCAGGTCCAGCTCCCTCCTTTGCTTGAGTTCTGAAATTTTTTTTATGTTTGTCTGATTAAGATGAGGGTTTACCACCAATGAAAATTTATGCTGGAGAGGATGTGGTGAAAGGGGGACACTCCTCCATTGCTGGTGGGAGTGCCAACTGGTTCAGCCACTTTGGAAAGCAGTATGGAGATTCCTCAGAAAAATGGGAATAAACCTACCACAAGACCCAGCAACTCCACTCTTAGGCATATATCCAAAAGATGCCCATTCATACAACAAAGATGTCTGTTCCACTATGTTCATAGCAGCTTTATTTGTAATAGCCAGAACTTGGAAGCAACCTAGATATCCCTCACCCGAAGAGTGGATAGAGAAAATGTGGTACATCTACACAATGGAGTACTATTCAGCAGAAAAAAATAATGGAATCATGAGATTCGCAGGCAAATGGATGACACTAGAAGAAACCATCCTGAGTGAGGTGACCCAGTCACAAAAAGAGAAACATGGCATGTACTCTCTCATATATGGATTTTAGGCATAGATCTGGGGAGTGCCAGCCTACAATCCTATGGCCAGAGAGTCTGGGAAACAGAAACTTCATTTAGTGGCTGGTTAAGTACTGAGCTGAACTCAAGAAAGCCAGTATCAGAGAGGGAGGACTGATGATCAAAGGGATCAAGACTGGGCTGGTTTAACCCCCAGAAACAGCTGACCAGACAAAGGTTAACTCTTGAATCCCAGGCATCAGCCTGGGAATCCAGCATGGGACTCATCAAGACCCCCCTGAATCTGGGTGTCGGTGAGGAGGCCTAGGTAATCTATTGAGCCTTGGGCAACAGATCAGTACCTATCCCAAGTATACACACGGACTTTGGACTCCCATAGAACAAGGTGAGGTGCACTCTCACCCTGAACTCTTGGGGAAGGGTCTAGGCCCTGCCCTATATGAAATGACAGACTATGGACACCCCCATGGAGGGCCTCACCCTCCCTGGGGGAATGAGGGGATAACGGGGGGGGATGGAGGGAGGGCACTGGAGGAGGGAAGGGAAAGGGAGAGGGACCTGGAACTGACTTGTGAAGCAACCTTGTTTCTTATCTAAATTTAAAATGGAAAATAAAAAAAAGATATACTTGAAAAAAA
>NW_024429528.1:0-8934 GCF_017639785.1 Mesocricetus auratus
CACATGTGTTAACACTGTCTGCAGTCCATCCTTACAGTCCTCCACATGTGTTAACACTGTCTGCAGTCCATCCTTACAGTCCTCCACATGTGTTAACACTGTCTGCAGTCCATCCTTACAGTCCTCCACATGTGATAACACTGTCTGCAGTCCTATCCTTACAGTCCTCCACATGTGTTAACACTGTCTGCAGTCCTTCCTTACAGTCCTCCACATGTGTTAACACTGTCTGCAGTCCATCCTTACAGTCCTCTACATGTGATAACACTGTCTGCAGTCTATCCTTACAGTCCTCCACATGTGTTAACACTGTCTGCAGTCCATCCTTACAGTCCTCCACATGTGATAACACTGTCTGCAGTCCTATCCTTACAGTCCTCCACATGTGATAACACTGTCTGCAGTCCTTCCTTACAGTCCTCCACATGTGTTAACACTCACTGTCTGCAGTCCATCCTTACAGTCCTCCACATGTGATAACACTGTCTGCAGTCCTTCCTTACAGTCCTCCACATGTGTTAACACTGTCTGCAGTCCATCCTTACAGTCCTCTACATGTGATAACACTGTCTGCAGTCCTATCCTTACAGTCCTCCACATGTGTTAACACTCACTGTCTGCAGTCCATCCTTACAGTCCTCCACATGTGTTAACACTCACTGTCTGCAGTCTATCCTTACAGTCCTCCACATGTGTTAACACTGTCTGCAGTCCTTCCTTACAGTCCTCCACATGTGTTAACACTGTCTGCAGTCCATCCTTACAGTCCTCTACATGTGTTAACACTGTCTGCAGTCTATCCTTACAGTCCTCTGTCCCGCGCTACCGTCTCGCCAGCAAGAACGACGCAGAACACTCGGATCCTTCTGCAGTAAAGCTTTAATGCATCTTGAGAGATAGATGATCAGCTTCTTAGAGGGAGACCCCAAGCTAAGAAACCCAGCCCCTTATATAAGCCTAGGAGCTCCGAGTGAGATGTGTAGAGCCGGGATTGGTGGTTTGCACATCACCCCAGATGACGTCACGGGAGAGGCACAGTTTAAACGGTTAACTCCAACTGACAGCGACAGTTAACTCTAACTGACAGCGACAGTTAACTCCAACTGACAGCGACAGTTAACTCCAACTGACAGCGACAGTTAACTCCAACTGACAGCGACAGTTAACTCCAACTGACAGCGACAGTTAACTCCAACTGACAGTGGATGTCAGCGCCATCTTCTAACGGCAATAGCGATAGCGAGGGCGGCTCCTCACATCTCCCCCTATTCATTTATTTTTGAAGCAATAGGACACCCACAACTTTGGAGTGGAGATAGAGGTCAAATCCCCATGTGCAAATTCGGAACATGTACAAAGCTCCTCTCCAGGGTCTTATCCCCAGAGGAAGTCCTGACCAGTCCGATGTCTTTTTTCTGGGGGAAGGAGATCATGACATAGAACCTTCATGCAAGATGACTTATCTCCCAGGAGAAAGTCGTTATACCGCAGACCTCTCCTGTGCAGTGCTTAGCCTTGCAACTCCTTGGGCTGCTGAAGCCTACCCACTCTATCCCGTGCAATGAGACTAGCCTCGTGGGGTGCAAGAGCTGGGAGGCCAGCGACCTATTGCTTTAACATGGTTAACCAAATGTCAGGGGATGCTCCGTGTTCTAAGGCAGCAAGTGCTTGTGCCACCACCACTTTCTCCTTTTGTTTGGGCTCTGAGCGTACACACCATCCAAAGCATCAACACTATTCCACAGCAGAGAACTAGGCTAAATGATCCTACCCCCACCCATTCCTTAAAATAAGAAAATGCAGATGAAATCCAGGGGAGAGGTCTTCCATCAGAGAAAGATCCAGATGCGTCGAATTCACTTGCAGGATCGCCATTCTCAACTCACGGAGTGTCTGCTCAAACTCAAAAGTCCAATTCTGTAATAAATGTTGAGACAGAGCTTTTGACAGGTTAGCTGCTCTTGTAAAATTCTCATATTGTACTAAGTGACACAAAGGCCAGGCAACTTTGTTCACATCCCAATTTGGCCATCTGCCACAATATATCCAATTGTTCCTGAACCAAATTAATCTGTTGGTTTACCAACATCAGGCCTCCTTGTATCTGAGAATTGGCAGTGGCCTGTTTATCTAGGACCATGGTCACAGTGGCCTATAGTTCATTAATGGTTTGAGTTGTCTGCACAGTGGCAGAAAGTGCAAGGGCCGAGGCGGTAACCGAAGCAGTAACCGCGGCGGTGGCTATCAGGCCCACAATAATAGCAGAGATCCCAAAAATCTCGCTTTTCCCTAAACAAACTCAAATTACTTGGCGCCTCAACAGGAGCTGGAATAAATCGAGGCATGCGCATTACCAAAGCAAAAGGTGCTTAATAGCATCCCAGCATAATGCATAAAAACAATTCTAAGCAGAACAATTTATTTCTTTCTGATTCTTACCTAAGGTATCATTACTCACAACCCAAATAAAGGGCAGCTGAATAATTAGTTCTCTTAAAAGGGGTATACTTAACATTGGAGGAGGACCAATCAGATGATCCAGAGCTCTGTCCCTCACTCAGACTGTTGCCTAATGCCCCTTTCCAATCAAAAGTAATCTGTCCCTTCTCACTATCATAGGAGAAAGATCAGTACAGCTTCCATTAATTCAAAAGGATTAGCATTAGATCTTTCTGGATCCATATGAATAAAATTATCCTTTAATGAAGAAATCACAGTAAAGCACAAGCTTCCTACTAATGACAAGGTTCTCTCATCCTGAAAACTCTGTATCTGAGGATCTAAAGGCAAAAAGGCAAGCCCCAACTCTCTATTATTTGTGAAAAATCTAGGGAACACCTGGGCATTCTGCATCACTGGCATCGGTAGGGGAAGGTAGACATGATGGCCCACCGTAACTCTCCCATCATACTAGGAACCATCATCCCGAGTAGGAGAGTCTTCATCACCCACTTGGCCTCCATCCTTCTTATTCTGGAGTTGTGAAGGAGCTCTTCGAGTGAGTCTTTCAGGGATCCACAGGGGTTTTCTTCCTCCTGTGGAAAAACACACACAGCTCCCCTGGATCTTATAAGAATAGGATCCGGGCCTTTCCAGAGATCAGTCAAGACATCTTTCCATTTTACCATTTCTTTTGGCCTATCAGGCTCTAAACTGTGGCGATCAGCCGCAGTGTGGCCTTGGGCATCACAGTTCAAGAAATTAAGGGTAAAAAGTGCCATGGATACAGCAACTCTTGGTACCGAGGGTAGAACATCCTCAATACTCCCCTTTTGTTTAATCAGATATGATTTGAGTGTACGATGGGCACGTTCCACAATGCCCTGTCCTTGAGGGTTATAAGGTAGGCCAGTTAGATGGGTAACATCCATTTGCCGACAAAACTGTCGGAATTTTGAGAGGTATATGCTGGTCCATTGTCTGTTTTTAAAATTCTGGGTTTTCCCCAAGCACTCCAGGCCTCAAGGCAATGTTGAATCACATATGAGGCCTTTTCCCCTGTTAGGGGTGTGGCAAACATTACGCCAGAACAGGTGTCAACAGAAACATGAACATATTGAAGCCTTCCAAAAGAGGGAATATGAGTAACATCCATCTGCCACATCTGCAATGGTCTAATGCCACGTGGGTTTATTCCCATGTGGGGAGTAGGTAAGAATTCGCAGCAATTCTGGCATTGAGTAACAATTTCCCTAGCCTCTTTCCTGGATAGAGCAAAACGACGGCGCAAGGTCTCAGCCGTCACATGAAAGCGCTTATGGAATTCTTTTGCTGCTTGTGCATGGGTAGACAAGGCAGCGGCCACCAGCTTTGTAGCCTTGTCCGCTAAGTCATTCCCTAAGGACATGGGACCTGGGAGTCCAGAATGTGCTCGGACATGGGTAATGAAAACAGGAAATCTCCTATTTAACAAGGCAGCTTGTATCTTCTGAAAGATGTTAGCAACTCTGCTGGAGGATCTTATTATTCCAGCTATCTCAAGGAGATTAACTGCATTAACCACATAAGAGGAATCTGATACAATATTGAGGGGTCCTGGAAAAGCCTCAAGAACCTCCAGTACTATCAGACATTCTACAACTTGAGGTGAAGTTTCATTATATTGTTTAGATATAACCCTATCCTTGACCACATAAGCTCCCATACCAGTTTTTGATCCATCAGTGTACACCACAGTCCCATCTGGGAGTGGGTCTTTAGCTGTCACTTGTGGAAACACTATAGCCTGGTTTAGGGCAAACTGTAAAATTGGATGCTTTGGAAAATGATTATCAATTTGTCCTGAAAAGGAAGTAACTAAAACTGCCCAATCACTAGATGTGGCTGCCAAGGTCTGAACTTGTGCAGCAGTATAAGGCACAATCAAGGAATCAGGATCCCTGCCAAAATGTGTAACAGCTGCTTTTATTCCGCGAAGCGCGAGCTGTGCAACAGCATCAGGGTACCAGTCAATAATCTTAGCAGGGGAAGCATTTGGATGAATCCAAAGTAATGGTCCATGTTGCCACAGGACTGCAGTTGGCAATTGAGCTGTCTTAAAAACACACAGATTAAAAGGTAGTGACTCCTCAATTCGTTGTAATTGTGCTTCCTGTAAGGCCTCTTCCACCATCTGTAAGGCTCGGTGGGCGGCAGGGGTAAATTTTCTGGGTGAGGAGATATGAGGCTCACCCTCCAGGAGATCGAAGAGGGGTTTTAGATCAGCAGATGGAATTTTTAAAAAGGGCCTCAACCAATTTATATCTCCCAGAAGTTTCTGAAAATCATTTAATGTTTGTAAGTGGTCTTTGCGAATTTCTATTTTCTGAGGAACTATATTTTTGGGAGTAATCTTTGAGCCCAAAAAGAGGCCTGTATCTGCAATTTGAACCTTTTCTGAGGCAATCTCTAATCCCCACTGTTTTAATTCAGCCACCAGCATGGGAAAAGCCTTTTGTAAAACATCTAACTCTTTGTGACAAATAAGAATATCGTCCATATAATGGATAACGATTAAAGATGTAAATTGCTTCCTAATTGGCTCCAAAGCCTCCTGCACATATAGCTGACATATTGTTGGGCTATTGGCCATGCCTTGCGGCAGTACCTTCCACTGAAATCTCTTGTCTGGTTCCATATGATTAAGAGAAGGGATAGTGAAGGCAAACCTTGGTCTATCCCGTGGGTAAAGTGGAATAGAGAAGAAACAATCCTTAATATCTATAATAATAAGCTTCCAATCTTGAGGAAGTGCAGAAAGCAAAGGAAGGCCTCTTTGAACAGGGCCAAAAAGATGCATCTGATTGTTAATGGCCCGCAGGTCGTGGAGTAATCTCCACTTCCCAGATTTCTTCTTAATAACAAAAATTGGTGTATTCCATGGGGAGGTAGAAGGCTCTAGATGCCCCAGCCGTTCCTGTTCTTGCACTAATCTTGTGACAGCCTCTAATTTTTCAGAGGATAGAGGCCATTGAGAGACCCATAACGGCTCCTCTGTTTTCCATGGTATGGGTCGTGAAGCCTCAACGGCCCCTAAATAAAACCCAGTCCTTTTCTACCCCGATTTCCGTGTTGTGTAATGGGTTTTATTCTGCCTTGTTCTTGCCTACCCAAGCCTCTACCATTTGTATACCCCATCTTTGCCATAATGGCTGATGCCTGGGGGAGTATTCATTAGTTAGGGTCATGCCCATGGCTTGTAACACATCTCGTCCCCATAAATTTACAGGGAGTGGCAACACATAGGGGTAAAACATCCCTGTTTGCCTTCAGCATCCCGCCAGGTTAAGGCTGAGGCACTGATGGCAGGAGAGGACTGGTATCCAAGACCTTGTAGAGAATGAGATGAAACAACAGTGGGCCAAGACTTCGGCCACCAATGGAGTGAAATAATGCTTTTGTCTGCTCCCGAATCCATTATCCCTTCAAATTCTTTTCCATTAATTAACAATTTTATTGTAGGTCTCTCATTTAGGGGTATAGCCAGATAGGCTGAATCACTTCCAGAAGATCCCATAGCCCTTTTTTGTAAAGTGTAGGTTTCTCCATCCCCGAGGGAGGGCAGCAACACCAGTTGTGCAATTCTATCTCCCTGCTTTATAGAAAATACACCCCGAGGGCTAGAACAGAGAACTTGAATCTCCTCTTTATGATATGGGTCAACAATCCCAGGATATATAATGAGTCCCTGTAAAGTTAAGGAGCCACGGCCCAGAATAAGCCCAATGGTGGCAGGGGGCAAAGGTCCAGGGGAATGGACTGGGACCGGTTGAACATTCATTTGGGGCATGAGTAAGAAGTCGGAGGCGGCACGCAAGTCCATTCCGGAGGTTCCTCGGAAACCTCTACTTCCTCTTGATTGCTTTTCTGAAATTGGTTCCCATATTTCTGAGGGCCCTGGGACCATGGGCCCCGTGACCCGTTTTTTGATTGGGGTACCTTGGATTCTTCAATAGGGGGCAGAAGCCTCCCTTTTACATCCCGGACTGACCTGCATTCGCTAGCCCTATGATAACCTTTACCACAACGATAGCAAAGCTTCGATTCTCTTGTTCTTTCAGGGGCTTGACAATCTTTCTTAAGGTGCCCCATTCTCCCACAATTAAAACAAGCTTTTCGATTAGATAAATCTCTATACCTGTGCGTTTGTAAAATGGCGGCAGCTAGTCCTGCATTGGTTAGGGGTCCCCCAGCTCCCTGCACACTCTGAGCCAATCTTGTAAACCTTTGCTTTTGCGAGGGCGATAGCCGCTCGACATTCCTGGGTTGCTTGTTCATAGACAAGTTGCTCAATCAGGGGCATAGCTTGTTCTGAATCACCAAAGATGCGACTGGCGGCCTCTGTCATTCTGGCCACAAAGTCTGAAAATGGCTCTTGGGGTCCTTGGACAATCTTTGTAAGGTGTCCACTGGACTCTCCCCTTTTTGTGAGGGCCTTCCATGCTTTAATAGCGGCGGCCGACACCTGACCATAGACGCCCCAGATGTAGTTGGTTTGATTAAGGGCATGTTGACCCTGACCTGTCAGCATTTCAAATGTCCACTGCCTCTGATTCTCATCTTCAGCCGTGGCATTAACTCTAGCTTGTGCCTGGGCTGCATCATACCAGAGAGCCTTCCATTCCATGTATTGTCCCATGTTGGGAAGCACTGCTTTCACTGTCGTTTGCCAGTCAGTGGGAGTCATGGCAAAATTAGCAAGCCTTTCCACCTGTAATGTGGTAAAGTTAGCATTGACCCCATAATTACGAACGGATTCGGCCAATTCTTTAATTTGATTGTAATCTACGGGGTATGTACTCTTCCGCCTTCCACATTCTCGAATACTGGAAAAGCCATTTGTATTTTTCTCCGTTCCTCTAAAGGTAAAAAGGAGTCAGTACCAGTATTCAGCCGAAGCTCATATGGCGGAGGCGCTGAGGAGCGTGAGCCCGCCGGATTTATAGGCGGTGGCCTCACATTCATTTTTGTTTTCAGTGGCCGGTGTCTATCAGGGTGATATCTTTTTCCTCATACCGTGCCACCTCCTCCTCTAGACCACCTTCTTCGCTAGAATCCAGAGTGTCAGAATCAGAATTATCTAGCTCCAAGGCTTCTAGCTCTACTGCAGGGTATAGACTAGATTCTGGCTTTTTCTTTTTCTTAGATTTGTTAAGGGGTGAATGATAACTCCCTTCTTTCTCTCCCCCTTTCTTAACTTCCTGGGGAGGGCCTTTTTTCTTAGACATGTCTTTTCTTTTGCGAGCTCCCATTCTCTCACTCCGTTCAGTTTCTGACATGCTATCCTGAACTTCCTCTAAGGTTCCCTGACTTTCTATTATAGCAGGGTGACAGGCCTCATCCTCCAAGCAGTTTTTAACTAGCTTCCAAATGGCTTTGGTACCTAAGCAGAGATCTCCTTCTGCATGCTTCCTGTCTAGTTCTTTACCTAGCTTGTTCCATGAGGCCACAGTGAGGGACCCGGAACAAGCATACCATGGTGCCACTCTATCTACCTCCTTCACAAAATTTTGAAGTGTTCGTGGTGCAATTTTAAGATCTCTTTGTTTTAGCACAGTCTGTAAGGCTGTAACCACTGACTGTGACGACCCCATCGCGCTGACAGCTTATCTAAAAAACGCGCTCAACTCCGTTACCAGACTGACAGCACCAGACTGACAGCACCAGACTGACAGCACCAGACTGACAGCGCCAGATGGACAGCGCCAGATGGACAGCGCCAGACGGACAGCGCCAGACGGACAGCGCCAGACGGACAGCGCCAGACGGACAGCGCCAGACGGACAGCGCCGTTCTGTCAGCACCAGCCACGATGAAGGAGAAGGACAAACAGGACTAGCACCAAAGCCTCCACTGACCCGTCCCACGGTGATGACAAACTAAGGCCAAAGTCGAGAAAAGGGTTGTTCAGGATAAAGCATACCTCTCTGAACCTACGTCCCTGCAGTTCTGAATCCGCCCCGTTTTCCGAGGGGTCTCCCGCGGCGCCGGCGATGTTGAAGAGTTCCCGGGTTTCGGCACCAGATGTCCCGCGCTACCGTCTCGCCAGCAAGAACGACGCAGAACACTCGGATCCTTCTGCAGTAAAGCTTTAATGCATCTTGAGAGATAGATGATCAGCTTCTTAGAGGGAGACCCCAAGCTAAGAAACCCAGCCCCTTATATAAGCCTAGGAGCTCGAGTGAGATGTGTAGAGCCGGGATTGGTGGTTTGCACATCACCCCAGATGACGTCACGGGAGAGGCACAGTTTAAACGGTTAACTCCAACTGACAGCGACAGTTAACTCCAACTGACAGCGACAGTTAACTCCAACTGACAGCGACAGTTAACTCCAACTGACAGCGACAGTTAACTCCAACTGACAGCGACAGTTAACTCCAACTGACAGCGACAGTTAACTCCAACTGACAGTGGATGTCAGCGCCATCTTCTAACGGCAATAGCGATAGCGAGG
>NW_024429529.1:0-54936 GCF_017639785.1 Mesocricetus auratus
TATTGCAAATAATATTGCTATGAACATACTTCAGCAAATGTCCTTGTGGTTTGAGTGTATCTCCATTGGGTATATGCCCCAACAGTGGTATTACATATGCTTGAGGTAGGTTGATCTCTAATATTCTGAGAAACTGCCATAATGATTAACACAGCTGCTCTAAAAGTTTGCACTCCCACCAGCACTGTAGGAGTGTTTCCCCTTTCTCCACACCGTCTCCAGCATAAGCTGTCACTGGTAATTTCATTCTTAGCCATTCTGATCAGTGTAAGTTGGAATCTCAGAGTAGTTTTGCTTGCATTTCTCTGATGACTAAGGATGTTGAGCATTTCCTTGAGTGTCTTTCTACCATTTGAAATTGTTCTGTTGAGAATTCTCTGTTTATATCTGTACCCCATTGTTTAAATGGATTATTTGTTAGTTTGATGTCTAGTTTCTTGAGTTCTTTGTATATTTTGAAGACCATCCCTCTGTCAGATATGGGATTGCTGAAGATCTTTTCCAATTTTATAGGGAGTCAGTCAGTTTGTCATGCTGACTCTTCTTTGCTTTACAGAAGCGTCTCAGCTTCAGAAGAGTCCATTCATTGATTTTGGCTCTCAGTGTCTGTCCTACTGGTGTTTTATTTAGGATGTAGTATCCTGTGCCTATGCATTTAAATGTATTCCACTATTAATCTTCTAAGAAGTTCAGTGTGGATGGATTGATATGGGTCTTTGATCCATTTAGACTTGAGTTTTGTGCATGGCAATAGATATGGATTTATTTGTATTAATCTCCATGTTGACAGCCAATCATATCAGTACCATTTGTTGAATATGTTCGATTTTTCCATTTCATATTCCTTTTAAATATATTTTCCCTTGTCCTTCTTTTGCAGGTTGCACAAAAGCCTTGTGTATATCCAGTCAAGTCTTGTTCCTGATTGAAAGCCAAGTCCAAGTCCTGCTTATTTCATTACCATCCAACCATATTATTATTTTTTATGTTTTTATTTAAATTAGAAACATGCATGCTTCAAATGTCAATCCCATCTCCCTCTCCTACCCCTCCTCCCCTGTCCCTCCACCAGCATATCCCCCACTCCCAGCCCAATCCCCACATCATTCCCCAGGGAGGTTGAGGCCTCCTTTGGGGGATCTCCAGAGTCTGTAATTTCATCCAGGGTAGGACCTAGGCCCTTACCCATGAGTCCAGCCTGACAGATCATCCCTCCATGCAGAATGGATTCCCAAAGTTCATTTGTACCATGTGATGAACACTAATCGACTCCCCAAGGCCCCAGAGATTTGTGAGCCCTTCTCACTGACACAACATTCATGGAGTCTGGATCAGTCCCCTGTTGGCCTCTCAGCCACCAGTCTGAGGTTCAAGAGTTCCCCTTTACAGTCAGCTGTTTTGTGGGTTTCACCAGCATGGTCTTGACCCCTTTACTGATCACTCCTCCATCTTTGTCACTGAGTTCCAGAGGGTCATTTCAGTGTTTAGCTGTGAGTATCTGTCTTTGCTTCCATCAGTCACTGGATGAAGGCTCTAGGATGGCATGTAAGGTAGCCAGGTAGCCATCAACCTTAACATCAGGTAGGGGCTATTGATGTATTCTTTCCACTTTTGCTTAGTTTTCCAGTTGGTGTTATCTTTTAGATCTCTGGAAATCTCACTAGTGTCAGCTCTCTCCTTAAAGATATAATGACTCAATCTATTATGGTATCTCTTATCCTGCTCTTCTCTATTCATACCCTGACTCAACTTTACTGCTTCCCCATGTCTTCTTCTAACCTCTTCTTATTCCCAACTCTTTTTCCTGGTTCCCTCTCCCCTCCCCCCATGTTCCCAATCTGCTCAGGAGATCTTGCCTCATTCCACTTCTCTGGGGTACAATGCATATCTCTTGGGAAACTCCCTGTTTCCCAGAATCACTGGCCCTGTGATGGTAGGCTGACACTCTCCTGATCCATGTCTAAAATCTATATGTGAGTGAGTACATACCATATTTGTCATTTTGTGATTGTGTTACCTCACTCAGGATGGTTTCTTCTAGTGCCGTCCATTTGCCTATAAATTTCAAGATTCCATTGTTTTTTTCTCCTGAGTAGTATTCCATTGTGTAAATGTACCACATGTTCTCTATCCACTCTTCAGTTGTGGGGCATCTAGGCTACTTCCAGGATCTAGCTATTACAAATAATGCTGCTATGAACATAGTCGTACAGACACCTTTTTTGTATGGATGGGCATCTTTTGTGTATATGCTTAGGAGTGGAATTTCAAGATCTTGTGGTAGACTGATTCCCATTTTGCTGAGGAATCTCCATACTGATTTGCAACGTGGCTGTATGAGTTTGCACTCCCACCAGCAATGGACGAGTGTTCCCCTTTCTCCACATCCTCTCCAGCAGAAGCTGTAATTGGTGATTTTGATTTTAGCCATTCTGACAGGAGTAAGATGACATCTCAGGGTTGTTTTGATTTGTATTTCCATAATGACTAAGTATGTTGAGCACTTTCATAATTGTCTCTCAGCCATTTTAGACTCCTCTATTGAGAATAGTCTATTTAGTTCAGGCCCCACTTTTTACTTGGGTCTTTGGTGTTTTGGAGATTTGCTTCTTGAGTTTTAGTAAATTTTGGAGATCAGCCCTCTGTCAGATGTGGGGTTCCTGAATATCTTTTCCCAATTTCTGCGGTGATTTTTGTCTTGCTGACTGTGTCCTTTGCCTTATAGAAGCTACTCAGTTTCAAGAGGTACCATTTATTAATTGTTGATCTCAGAGTTTGTGCTACTTGTGTTATGTTCAGGAAGTAGGCTCCTGTACCAATTTGTTCAAGGATGCCTCCCACTTTCTATTCTAACAGGTTCTGTGTGGCTGGATTTAAGTTGAGGTCTTTGATCCATTTGAATTTAAGTTTTGCACATGGCGATAGACATGGGTCTATCTGCAGTCTTCTACATGCCAATATCCAGTTTTTCCAGCACCATTTGTTGAAGATGCTATCTTTTATCCATTGTATAATTTCAGCTTCTTTGTTGAAAATCAGCTGTTCATACGTTTGTAGATTAATCTCATGGTGTTCAATTCGATTCCATTTGTCTACCTGACAATTTTTGTGCAAATACAAAGCTTTTTTCAGTACTATATCTTTATAATAGAGCTTGAAATCAGGAATGGTGATGCCTCCAAATGTTGCTTTGTTGCCCAGCCTTGTGTTTGCTATCCTGGATTTGTTGCTTATCCATATATAGTTGTGAATTTTTCTTTCAAGGTCTGTGAAGAATTGTGCTTGAATTTTGATGGGGATTGCATTGAGTCTGTAGATTGCTTTTGGCTGGATTGCCATTTTTAATACATTGATCCTACCTATCAAATAGCATGGGAGATTTTTCCATTTTCTTGTGTCTTCTTTAATTTCTTTCTTTAAAGAGACAAAGGTTTGGCCGGGAGGTAGTGGCATATGCTCTTAATCCCAGCACTCTAGAGGCAAAGGCAGGTGGATCTCTGTGTGTTCGAGTCCAGCCTGGTCTATAGAGCGAGATACAGGACAGCCTCCAAAACAATACAGAGAAATCCTGTCTTGAAAAGAACCAAAAAAATTTTAAAAAGTGAATTTTGAATATGAAAAACTTTGAAATACCAGATAAGCCCAGTGCATTTCATTGTTCTGTGCTGGTGATAATTTGTTGAATTCTATGTGTACTTCCTTTGGAAACTTGGAAATCAATGGTGAAATGTAGATCTTCCACCTGATGAAAATGAGAAGAAAATGTGTTCATTAGACATTCCTCAAATTAATCCTATTGTTTTTCCATAGTTGAATTTGAATGCTGCTGTTACAAGTATCTTTTAAACCATGCATTTGAATGCAAACATTTGCTTCTATTTAAAGTACATACTATAAAAGCATTCAACAGAGAATGAGAAATATGGTTTACACGTTGTTTCAAATGTCCAATCCAAAAAGCACTTGGAGTGTTTATAAATTGCTATTTTTTATTATGAAGAGGAAAGGTGTCAGCATCGATCATCAGTTCCACCCATTAAGGTCTTTGGCAAATGCAATTCTTTTTGGTAACAGAAAATATTTATAATGCTTTAAAAAGTCAATTGTTTTAAATAAAATTTTCAAATTAAAAAATAGAACGCTTGCTCCTATTCACTATGGGCTCTGTTTCTCCTACCCTGCATAGCTACTCATTGACACTGCCCTATAAGATCCGGGATCCTATGGGAAAACAGACAGGGACTGGGAACATTGAAAGGAGAGCAAGCCTGGCCCCTAACCCTCTCATTGAACTGGGTTCTGCCCAGTTCCCCCTTTTCTCTTGCAGTACCCACGAGCATGCTATCCCAGTCCTACCTGCTACTTCATCACTTGGGCCAAGGCCCTGCCCACACTCTTTTTTTTGCTTTTTATTTTATTTTTTATTTTATTTATTTTTCAGTTTAAATTTAGATAAGAAACAAGGTTGCTTCACAAGTCAGTTCCAGGTCCCTCTCCCTTTCCCTCCCCTCCTCCCATGCCCTCCCCCAACCCCCCCATTATCCCTTCATTTCCCCAGGGAGGGTGAGGCCCTCCATGGGGGTGTCCATAGTCTGTCATTTCATATAGGGCAGGGCCTAGATCCTTCCCCAAGTGTTCAGGATGAGAGTGCACCTCACATTGTTCGATGGGAGTCCAAAGTCCATGTGTATACTCGGGATGGGTACTGATCTGCTGCCCAAGGCTCAATAGATTACCTAGGCCTCCTCACTGACACTCACATTCAGGGGGTCTTGATTAGTCCCATGCTGGATTCCCAGCCTGATGCCTGGGATTCAAGAGTTAACCTTTGTCTGGTCAGCTGTTTCTGGGGGTTAGACCAGCCCAGTCTTAATCCCTTTGATCATCAGTCCTCCTTCTCTGTTACTGGCTTTCTTGAGTTCAGCTCAGTACTTAACCAAGGGAGTCTGCCTCTTCTTCGATCAGCCACTAAATAAAGTTTCTGTTTCCCAGACTCTCTGGCCATAGGATTGTAGGCTGGCACTCCCCAAGGCCCCGCCCACACTCATTTTTTTGCTTTTTATTTTATTTATTTTTCATTTTAAATTTAGTTAAGAAAGAAGGTTGCTTCACAAGTCAGTTCCAGGTCCCTCTCCCTTTCCCTCCCCTCCTCCCATGCCCTCACCCCAACCCCTCATTATCCCTTCATTTCCCCAGGGAGGGTGAGGCCCTCCATGGTGGTGTCCATAGTCTGTCCTTTCATATAGGGCAGGGCCTAGACCCTTCCCCAAGAGTTCAGGGTGAGAGTGCACCTCACATTGTTCGATGGGAGTCCAAAGTCCATGTGTATACTCGGGATGGGTACTGATCTGCTGCCCAAAGCTCAATAGATTACCTAGGCCTCCTCACTGACACTCACCTTCAGGGGGTCTTGATTAGTCCCATGCTGGATTCCCAGCCTGATGCCTGGGATTCAAGAGTTAACCCGCCTACACTCTTTACCCAGTCATTTCCAAGCATTTCTCTCCATGCCTTTCTCCCATCTCAAGTCCTCAGGAGCCAGCCAAACTTTCTCCAGGAACTGATCCTCACCCCCTCACCCCACAAGGATGCAGTGCTCCATGCTGTGCAAGAGGCCCATGTAGCAACCCTGACATTCCAGTCCTACTCAGGTCTTGCCTCTGGTGCTGCCCCTGGGCAGAGTCAATCACCTGCTCTTCCGGCCACGCCCAGTTCCCCAGAGCAGACCCAAAGAGAGGGATGGACACTTCCACTGGCAACCGGAAGCTGCTGGATAACTGGGCCATGGGGGTGGGGGGAGGAAGAGAACATTGTCTTGGAGAGAAGATGAGCTGAGCTAAGCTGAGCCGCCCGCATGTAGAGGGCATCTGGAGAGGAAAGAGAAAAGCCAGAGGTGAGAGGGTTTGCATGCGATCATGCAGAGAGAGGGAGGAGAGGGATGCTTGGGAAAGGGAGGAGCTGATCCGGTTATTGTTGTTGATCGAGCTTTGGCTGTTGGGAAATCAAGAGACTTGCCAAACATGTGTCTGCTGGGCTTGTGCCCCTTTAAAAGTTTTAACCGGGATTGGGCTCAGCTGGGTGGCACACTCCAGTAATGCCAGCTTGTGGGAGCAGGGATGGCCTAAGCGAGAGTTTATGGCAGTCTGGAAAGTGTAACTTATACCATTTCTAGGTGAAAAAGTAATTTTGAGGCTAGAGGATACCTCGTTCAGCCACAACACAGTGTTGTGGCTCCTTTAGACATGGTCAACCATCTGTGACAGTTAAAGCTCAGCATAGAATGGATTTCCTCTGGCCATTTTCAGACACTAACATAATATTATATGGTATTAATTTGTGGGGGGAAAAGAGACCTTTCTATGAATTGCATTCTGTATCGCTCATTACACTGCAGATAATATCAGTGGTCGTTGTTTCCTAGAGAAGTCAAAATGGAATAAGGGGTGGTAGGTGTTGTATTTTACCAACAAGATGGTGTTTTTTTCCTCCAATTGTTTTCATAACATCAATTAATAAAAGAGCAAAAGACAGATATCAGGGTTCAGACTTCAAGCTGAAGGTCAGAAAAGCAAAGTAGCAGGCCACTAGCTCTTACCACTATCTCAGGCTGAATGGGCTGATCATGCTGCCTCTCCTCAGTGTGACTGGGGAAACATGAGACTGAATGTTTTCCTATCCTCAATGTGGGTAGAGAATGCATGCCTGATACTGAGACCTTAATCCTGTTTTATATACCTCTCATGGGTCCTGGGGTTAACCGGGTGGCCTTGAATTCAGAGAGACCCATCTGTCTTTATCTCCAGAATCCTGGGTTTAAAGGTGTGTGCCATCACCTCTTGACCTCTATAGCTGGTTGCTGACTTTGCTTTTTGAATCCTCAGGGAAGCTTCACTAAATCATAAATAATATATCATCACAGTTTTCAGAGAGAAAGAGATTATCTTCCAGTGTAGCTCAGGCTGGCTTCCTGAGTGTGATAGCACAGTACATGCAAGGCTATCATTATCTCTCTATGGATGTGTTGTATGTACTTGCTCATATGAGTGTATTTTCATGCAGGCATGTGTATGTATGTGGCCATCTTCCTGAGTGGCTTACTACTTTCTTTTCTGATACAGTAGTTCTCACAGTATCTTGAATTCATTAATTGGTGAACCTGGCTGGCCAACAGGTTCTATGGATTTGTTTCTCCACCAGTACAGCACTGAGTTCAAAGACGCACTCAGCTTTTACATAATGTTGGGAATGCAAGCTCAGGGCCTCATGCTTTGCACACAGTACTTTACTGCCTGAGCTTTTCATATGAGCCAGCCTGAGTGTACAACCGTAGGGGGTTCTGTAAACACTCTCAGTACTTCCTTCCTGCAGACCATGCTTTTCCCCTGGGACTCTTCTGAAGCTCACATTTGGTATAAAAGCAGTTATAATTTTCTCTTTCTTATATTATTTATTCTTATTTTATGTACAATGGTGTTTTGGATACATGGCTATCAGTGTGAGGGTGTCAGATCTTTCACATACAAAAAGATGTGGGCTACCATATGAATGCTGAGAATTGAACCCTGGTCCTCTGGAACGAAAAGTCTGTGCTTTTAACCTCTGAGCCATCTCTGCAGCCCTTTTATATATTTCAAACATGGCAGTATATGTTTTCTATAATAAAAAGTACATATGATTTTCCTCCTCTTAATATTGAATATTCAAAGATATAACTTTAAATGTGTATCTTGAACATAACTCATAAGTCTGTAAGTAGTCGTGAATTTTTGGAAATGAGATACTACATTCTCTTCCTTGCCTAATCACCTGTTCTTCCCATGTCAGGAAACCACGGAAGCATTTCTGGCAAGAGATCATGTAAAAGTATTTTTTAAGGATAGTTTATTTTGAAGGCTTTCCCTTTAGAAGGGTAGCTTACTTCTTAGTTTATTAAAAATGTTTTTAAATTTAAATTCAATTTAGAAACAAGGTTTCTTCACATGTCAATCTCACGTCCCTCTCCCTATCCCTCCCTTCCTCCCACCCCCTCCCACCACCCATCAAATACACCCTGCTTTCCCCAGGGAGGGTGAGTTCTTCCATGGGGGGCCCATAGTCTGTCATTTCATCCAGGAGAGGACCTAGAACCTCCCTCAAGAGTCCAGGGTGAGAGTGCATCTCTCATTGTGGGATGGGAAATCAATGACCATTTGTATGCCAGGAATAAATATTGTTAAACTACCAAAGGCTGCATGGATTGCCTAGGCCTCCTCTCTGACACCCCCATTCAGGGTGTCTTGATTAGCCCCATGCTGATCAAGTTAAATCTTGTCAGCTCTGCTGTTTCCGGGGGTTAAACCAGCCCAGTATTAATACATTTGGTCATCAGTCTTCCCTCTCTGTTACTGGCTTTCTTGAGTTCACCTCAGTGCTTAGCCATGAGAGTCTGCCTCTGCTCCATCAGCCATTGAATGAAGGTTCTGTTTCCCTGACTATCTGGCCATGGGATTGTAGGCTAGCACACCCCAGATCTATGTCTAAAATCCATATATGACAGAATACATGCCAAGTTTCTCTTTTTGTGACTGGGTTACCTCACTCAGGATGGTTTCTTCTAGTTTCATACATTTTCCTGCAAATTTCAGGAATCCATTGTTTTTTTCTGCTGAATAGTACTCCATGGTGTAAATGTACCATATTTTCTCTATCCACTCTTCAGTTGAGGGGCATCTAGGTTGCTTCCAAGTTCTGGTTATTACAAATAATGCTGCTATGAACATAGTGGAACAGACAAACTTGTTGTATGAATGGGCATCTTTTGGATATATGCCTAAGCGTGGAGTTGCTGGGTCTTGTGGTAGGTTTATTCCCATTTTCTGAGGAATCTCCACACTGATTTCCAAAGTGCTGAACAAGTTGGCACTCCCACCAGCAACGGAGGAGTGTTCCCCTTTTACCACATCCTCTCCAGCATAAATTGTCATTGGTGTTTTTGATTTTAGCCATTCTGACAGGAATAAGATGGTATCTAAGAGTTGTCTTGAGTTGCATTTCCTGGATGGTTAAGGAAGTTGAGTGCTTTCTCAAGTGTCTCTTCGCCATTTTAGCCTCCACTATTGAGAATTCTCTATTTACTTCTGTACCCCAACTTTTAATTGGATCCTTTGGTGTTTTGGAGACTTGCTTCTTGAGTTCTTTGTAAATTTTGGAGATTAGCCCTCTGTCAGATGTGGGGATAGTGAATATTTTTTCCCATTCTGTAGACTGCCTTTTTGTCTTGTTGACAGTGTCCTTTGCCTTACAGAAGCTTTTCAGTTTCAGGAGGTCCCGTTTGTTAATTGTCGATCTTAGTGTTTGTGCCACTGGTGTTATGTTTAGGAAGTGGTCTCCTGTACCAAGTCGTTGAAGAGTATCTCCCAATTTCTCTGCTAAAAGTTTCAGTGTGGCTGGATTTATGTTGAGATCTTTGATCCATTTGGATTTAAGTTTTGTACGAGGTGATAAACATGGATCTATCTGCAGTCTTCTGCATACCAGTACCCAGTTATGCCAGCATCATTTGTTGAAGATGCTTTCTTTTTTCAATTGTATACTTTTAGCTTCTTTGTCAAAAATCAAGTGTTCATAAGTGTGTGGGTTAAAATCAGGGTTTTCAATTCGGTTCCATTGGTCTACCTGTTTATTTTTGTGCCAATATCAATCTGTTTTCAGGACAATAGCTCTATAATAGAGCTTGAAGTCAGGGATGGTGATGTCTTCTGAAGTTCCTTTATTGTATAGGGTTGTTTTGGCTATCCTGGGCCTTTTGTTTTTCCATATAAAGTTGATTAATGTTCTTTCCAGGTCCTTGAAGAATTGTGATGGAATTTTGATAGGGATTGCATTTTATCTGTAGACTGCTTTTTGCAAGATTGCCATTTTTTATTATGTAGATCCTACCAATCCAAGAGTTTGGTAGATCTTTCCATTTTCTGGTATCCTCTTTGATTTCTTTCTTTACAGACTCAAAGTTCTTGATATACAAGTCTTTCAATTCCTTGGTTAATATTATCCTGAGGTATTTGATTCTGTTTATGGCTATTGTAAAGGGTGAGGTTTCCCTGATTTCTTTCTCAGTCACCTCATCATCTGTATATAATAGGGCCACTGATTTTTTTGCGTTTACCTTGTATCCTGCCACATTGCTTAAGGTGTTTATCAGCTCTGGGCATTCCCTTGCATAGTGTTTCGGGTCACTTATGTAAACTATCATATCATCTGCAAATAGTGAAAGTTTGACTTCTTCTTTTCCTATTTGTATCTTCTTTATCACGATTTGTTGTCTTATTGCTGTAGCTAGAACTTCAAGTCCAATACTGAAGAGATATGGAGAGAGTGGACAGCCTTGTCTTCTTCCTGATTTTAGAGGAATTGCTTTGAGTTTCTCTCCATTTAGTTTGATGTTACATGTTGGTTTACTGTATATTGCTTTTATTATATTCAGGTATGTTCCTGTTATCCCTGATCTCTCTAGGACCTTTATCATGAAGGGGTGCTGGATTTTGTCAAAGGCTTTTTCAGCATCTAGTGAGATGATCATGTGGTTTTTCTTTCGCAGTTTGTTTATATGGTGGATTACATTGATAGATTTTCTAATGTTGAACCATCCCTGCATTCCTAGGATGAATCCTACTTGACCCTGGTGGATGATTTTTCTGATGTGTTCTTGAATCCGGTTTGCAAGTATTTTATTGAGTATTTTTGCATTGATGTACATGACGGAAATTGGTCTAGAGTTCTCTTTCTTAGTTGTGTCTTTGTGTGGTTTGGGTATCAAGGTAATTGTAGCCTCATACAAAGAGTTTGGTAGTGAGCCTCCTGCTTCTATTGTGTGGAATACTTTGAGGAGTATTGGAATTAGCTCTTTGAATTTCTGATCGAATTCTGCACTGAAGCCATCTGGGCCTGGGCTTTTTATTTGTTTGGGAGACTTTTGATGACTGCTTCTATTTCATTAGGGGTATTAGGTCTGTTTAGATTGTTTATCTGCTCTTAATTTAGTTTTGGCAAGTGATATCTATCTAGGAAATTGTCCATTTCCTTTACATTTTCAAATTTTGTGGAGTACAGATTTTCAAAGTATGCCCTGATGATTCTCTGGATTTCCTCAGAGTCCGTTGTTATGCCCCCTTTTTCATTTCTGATTTTGTTAGTTAGCATGCTCTCTCTCTCTTTTGGTTTGTTTGGACAGAGGTTTGTCTATTTTGTTGGTTTTCTCAAAGAACCAACTCTTTGTTTCATTGATTCTTCTCAGTGTTTTCCTGGTTTCTACTTGATTGATTTCAGCCCTCAATTTGATTATTTCCTGGCGTCTGCTCCTCCTCGGTAAGTTTTCTTCTTTGTGTTCTAGAACATTCAGCTGTGCTATTAATTCTTTAGTATGACTGTTGTCCAGTTTCTTCATGTGGGCACTTAGTGCTACAAACTTTCCTCTCAACACTGATTTCAGAGTGTCCCATAAGTTTGTGTATGTTGTGTCTTCATTCTCATTGAATTCCAGGTGTGTTTCTTTGAGGTAGCAGAAGGATGGGATCTGTCTTTGTATCTAATCTAATACCGTGTATTTTTATAGGTTAGTTAAGACCAATAATATTGAGAAAAATTAATGGCCATTGATTGTTAATTCTTATTTGTTTTTGTTGGTTGTGGTGGTAGTATTGGGTGGATTTACCCTGCTTTTTTATCTTTTGGTGAAGTGGGATTATCTATTGCTGCTGTTTCTGTGATTGTATTGAACATCATTAGTTATTCCTTCTCATACTTTCTGTATGTCTAGATTAGTGGATGCATATTCTTTAAATCTACTTTTGTTATACAATATCTTGTTTTCTTCATTTATAGTGATTGAAAGTTTTTCTTGGTATAGCAGTCTGGCTGGCATCTCTGTTCTATTTGTATTGATAGAATATTGATCCAGGACACTCTATGTTTCAAATTTTCCACTGAGAAGTCAGGTATAATTCTGATATGTTTTCTTTTATATGTTAGATGGACTTTTTGGTTTGCTGCTGTGAATATCATTTATACTGTATGTTTCAGGTTTGATCTTTATGTGGCGAGAAACTTTTTTTGTTTCACTCTATTTGGTGTTCTGCTAGCTTCTTGAACTTTCATTGGCTTTTCTTTCTTTAGGTTGTGCAAGCTTTCTTCCATGATTTCCTTATGTTTTCTGAACCTTTGAGTTGGGTTTCTTTATTTAGTTTCTTCTATACCTACTATTCTTACAGTTGGCCTGATCATGGTGTGCATTGTTTTGTGGATATTTCTTGATTATTATGTGGTGATGGGACTTTTTATATTTCTTCCTTTACCCAGGGATGTTGCAATTGTGCATCGTTCAAATTCCATGAGTTTGTAGGGTTTTTGTGATTTGTGTTATTGTTGTATTCTAATTTTAATGCATGGTGGTCTGATAAGACACTGGGGTTTATTCCAATTTTTTGTATCTGTTGAGTTTTGCTATGTTTACTATTATGTGGTCAATTTTAGAGAAGGTTCCATGTGTCGCCGAAAAGAAGGTATCTCCCTTTGTGTTTGGGTGGAATGTTCTATAGATGTCCGTTAAACCCAATTGTGTCATAACTATTTGTTCTTTTCTTTCTTAGTTCAGTTTCTGTCTGGAGGTCCTGTCTAGAGGTGAGAGCAGAGTGTTGAAGTCTCCTTCTATTAGTATGTGATATTTTTGTGATCCACTCTATTTGGTGTTCTGAATCAACCTGCCCAGTGTCCCGAGGCCAAGGGAACACAAAGAGTGCAAGTGTAAGTCAAGCCTGAGACAGGGGAACACATTCAATCTCCCCTGATTGGAGCAGGACTACCACAGCAAATTTAGTAGATTCTGTGTGTCTTCGGTCCACAGGGGGCAAGTTGACCTACCCATAGTCCATAGATAGGAGATCTCAAAGATCGTAAGTGGATGTAATGCCTGGAACATGGCTCCATGCTAACCTCTCCTCTGAGTGGTGTTGGGACTGCCAAAGCAATGTCAGAAGCCTCTGGATGGTTTGGTCATGCTAGGTTGAGTCAAAATGCCCACAATTCCCAGGACATGAGATCTCAAAGAGGGCAAGTGAACTGCTCCATTTCATTAGAAAATTATTTTCTTTCTTAGTGGCCTCAATCATCTTGGCCAAAATTACTTCAACACCATTTTTTCTGCCTTTTCTGTGTTGTGATGTTCAGATCTTCCTGCTGCAGCACAATTAGAATCTCATGTTGCCATATTGCTCTTTAGTATGCTGTATGTATTCCTGTATTGATATCTGGCCATCTCTTCTTTCACTTGGTAAACACAGGGTCTTTGCTGTTTTATCCAACATGCTTTGTCGTTTTCTCTCAGCCTCCAATGTGCAGTAAATATCTGTGTCCCTGTGAGCTTTTCTAAGTCTTCTCTCAATTTTCGCTGTCAGTCCTCTCTGTGTTACAGCACAGAGATATCTGAGATATCTGTAACACAGGGGCTTATTGAAGTCAGTGGGAATTGGTGAGTTTTTGGAATTTAAGTTTCAGGGTCACATTGGGGTGGTTAGTATAGAATTATTGCAGGAGCTTATGCTGCAGACATGCTAATATGCCTGAGATGGTTGGAGTACAGCCACTTGGTTTGCTCCAGGAGCAAGGGCTAGGTGGACACATGTTGGGTGGGAAGTGGATCAATCATATTTCAGTTCTATGTTCAGTATTTTTTGTGTCCCAAGCAGCTACAGTTGTCACTACCGATGGGTGGGATTGGGAGCAAAGAAGCATTTGTAAGGTACTCGGTCACCAGGGGGTTGGTTTTATAGCCTGCCCACAGGAGTATATCTTGCTGACCTGAAACTATTGCTCAGACATCAATCTTCTTTTTAAAGAGTTGTTCTCTGATTTAAAAAAATTGAAGTAAAACCAGGACTAGACTGGTTGCCTATGCTTGGGTTCTTCCACTGCATCTTCCATCCCAGGAGCAGAAACCAATGCTCCCTAGGCTCCTGCCCCTCCCAAGGGCCCAGGTAAGCCAGGGACCATTTGTGGACGACCTGCCTGGGCCTGGTCTCTGCCACTAAGTCTTTCATACAGGCAGAGGTGGCAAGAGCTAAGATACCATAGTTTCCATGCGCCATCAATGGAAGTAGGAATAGACCAGCTGCTGCTGCTCAGAGACTATCCCAGTGGCTTCCATCCCAGAGGCAGGAGCAAACAAACCATAGCATCCTATTCTCCTGATACACCCACGTGAAAAAGTCTATCAGGGCCTGTTTCCAGGCCACACAACTGTGCCAGGGGAATAACACTAGGGATAGAATGCACCCCAGCATCCTAGTCCATTTTTTCTCCCATGAGACCAGGAAGTGAAAAGCTACCAGAATAGTGAATTTGCCAACCCCCAACAAAAGGGAACCTTGATCCAACACCCTTCAGTAGAGGAAGAGGCACCCTCTGGAACCCACTGCAAGAATGGATGGATGGGAAGGAGACAATATAAAGACATAAGGAGCAATGAAATACCAATGACACTTCCAGAATCAAGAGATTCTACACCAACAAGACTGGAACAACTAAACGCAAATGAACTAGAAGAGAATAACATGACTTAAAAAACAACTTCATGGAAATTACAGAGGTTCTTAAAGACAATATAAGAAAATTCCTTAAAGAGATGGAAGACAAAAAATCCAAAAATGCAAGAAATGGAGCAAACGACAAAACAAAAATTGCAAGAAACAATTCAAACAGTGCAAAGGCTGAAATCTGAAATAGAAACAATAAAAAACACATTCTCAAGGGATGTTGTAAATGGAAAAGCTGGGAAAATGATCTGGTACTACAAATGCAAGCCTAACAAACAGAATGCAATAAATAGAAGAGAGAATCTCAGGTGATGAAGGCACAATAAGAGAATTAGATCCATCGAACAAGAAAAATTTAAGTCCAACAATTCCCTAACACAAAATATCCAGGAAATATGGTACACAGTGAAAAGACGAAACTTAAGAAAAATAGGTATAGAAGAAGATGAAGAAACCCACCTCAAAGGGCCAGAAAACATATTCAACAAAATAATAGAAGAAAACCTTCCCAACCTAAAGAAAGACATGCCAATGAAGTTACAGAACACCAAATTGAGTGGACCCCAAAAAAGTCCCCTTGCCACATAATATTCAAGGCCACAAACATACAGAATAAAGAAAGAGTATTAAGAGTAGCTAAGGAAAAAGGCCAAGTTACATATAAAGGCAAACTTATCAGAATTATACCTGATTTCTCCATGGAATCTATGGAAGCCAGAAGGTCCTGGATACATATTCTACCAACATTAAGAGTCCACAGATGCCAGCCAAGACTGCTATAACCAGCAAAGCTTTCAATCAATATAGATGAAGAAAACAAGATATTTCATGACAAAACCAGATTTAAATAATACATATCCACTAACCCAGCACTAAACAAAATTCAAGAAGGAAAATTCAAACCCTAGGAAGATACCTACTACCAGAAAAACATAGGCAGTAGATAGTCCCTCTTTACCAACAGGCAAAAGAAAAAGTGGTGGAAATCTACATACCATTCCAACAACAACAAACATTATTCCAAAACAAACAAGGATGTGCTATCAATGGTCATTAATTTCCCTCAATGTTACTGGTCTTATCTCGCACATAAAAAGACACAGATTAACAGAATGGATTCAAAGACAGAATCCATCCATCTGCTGAGAAATCAACCAAGATGAAGTCTCAATTCTGAACATCTATTCCCCAAATACAAAGCCATCCACATTCATAAAAGAAACATTACTAAAACTCAAAGCACATATAAAACTTCTCACACTTGTAGTGGGAGACTTCAAAACCCCACTCTCATCACTACACAGGACCACAAGACAAAATTTAACATGGATATGAAGGACCTAATAGAAGTTATAACCCAATTGGGTTTAACAGACATCTATAGAACACTTTATCCAAACTCAAAAGAATATACCTTCTTCTCAGATCCACAGGGAACCTTGTCAAAATCAGCCACATATTCGGCAACATAGAAAACCTCAACTGGTACAAGAAAATCGAAATAACTCTGTATGTCTTATTGAACGATCATGCCTGAAATATAGAATTCAACAATAACACAAACCGCAGAAACCCTGCAAACTCATGGAAATTTAATAATACACTTTTGAAACAATCCTAGGTCAAAGAAAAAATAAAAGAAGAAATTAAAGAATTCCCAGAAATCAATGAGAATGAAGACAGGAACATACCCAAACTTATGGGACACTTTGAAGGCAGTTCTAAGAGGAACGTTCATAATGCTAAGTGCCCACATGAAGAAAGTGGAAAATAGTCACAGTAGAGAATTATCAGCAAAACTGAAAGCCCTAGAACAAAAGGAAACTAACTCACCCCAGAGGAGCAGATGCCAAGAAATAATTAAATTGAGAGCTGAAATTAATAAAGTAGAAACTAGGAAAACAACACAAAGAATCAATGTAACAAAGTTGGTTCTTTGAGAAAATCAACAAGATAGACAAACATTTATCCAAACTTACCAAAGGCAGACTATGAATATACAAATAAACAAAATCAGAAATAAAAACGTAGACATATCAACAGACACTGAGGAAATCCATAGAATCATCAGATCATATTATGAAAAGATGTACTCGACAAAATTTGAAAATGTAAGAAATGGAAAATTGCCGGGTGGTGGTGGCTCACACCTTTATTCCCAGCACTCGGGAGGCAGAGGCAGGCGGATATCTGTGAGTTCGAGGCCAGGCTGGCCAGGCTGGACCGACAGCCTCCAAAACAATACGGAGAAACCCTGTCTCGTAAAAACCAAAAAAAAAAATAAATGGAAAATTTCCTGGATAAATATTACTAACAATAATTAAATCAAGAACAGATAAGCAATTTAAGTAGTCTTATAACACCTAAGGTCATAGAAATAGTCATCAAATGTCATGGTGTCTGCATAGCAGCATTATATGTAATAGCTGGAAACTGGAAGCAATCTAGATGCCCCTCAGCTGAAGAATGGTTAGAGAAAATGAGGTACATTTACACAATTGAGTACTACTCAGCAGAGTAAAACAATGGAATCTTGAAATTTGCAGGCAAATGGATGAGACTGGAGGAAACCATCCTGATTGAGGTAACCCAGACACAAAAAGACAAACATGGTATGTACTCACACATATATGGACTTTACATATGGATCAGGAGAGTGTAAGCCTGCAATCCTACTGCCAGTGAGTCTGGGAAACAGGGAGGAGTTGAATAAGGCAAGATCTCCTGAGCAGTTTGTGAACATCAGGGGAGGGGAGAGGGAACTAAGAAAAAGAGAGGGGGGTACGAGGAGGGGAGAAGAAGGCCTGGGGAAGCAGAAATGTTGAGTCGATCTAAGAATAGAGGAGAGCAGGATGAGAGATACCATAATAGAGGGATTCCCTATAGGCTTAAGAGAGAGCTGACACTAGTGAGATCTGCAGAGATCTACAAGGTTAAGACCAACTGGCAAATTAAGCAATAGCGGAGAGACTACACCAAGATCCCTTTCTTAATTATAGGGTTGATGACTCCTCTTATGCCATCCTAGAATCTTCATCCAGGGACTGATGAAAGCAGAGACATAATCCCACAGGTAAACACTGCATTGAACTCCTGGAATCTAGTAACAGAGATGGAGGAGTGATGAGCAAAGCAGTCAAAACCATGATAATGAAACCCACAAAGACAGCTGACAAGATAAGGGCAAGCTCATGAATCCCAGACTGATTGCAGAGGGGCCAACCGGGGATTGATCCAGACTCCATGAATGTAGTGCCAGGGAGGAGGCCACAGAAATCAATGGGGCTTTGGGTAGTAGATCATTGTTTACCATTGTTTATGAATGATCATTGGGAGGCCATCCCAGATAGAGGGATGCTCTCTCAGCCTGGACACATGGGGAAGGGCCTAGGTCCTGCCCTGGATGAAATTACTGACTTTAGAGATCCCCCCAATGTGGGGATTGGGTGGGGGGGCTGCGGTCTGATGGAAGCACAATGGAGGAGGTGTGGGAGAGGGAGCTGGGACTGACATGTGAAGCATTCATGTTTTTAATTTAAATAAAATATATATTGAGAAAAAACAGAAATAAATTAATTTATACTTGAATTACAATGAATATATGGAGATAATTATTCATAAACCGTGGTCTAATATAATAGTAAAAACTGAGGCAAAGTTTCTAAGTATAGACACTGTTGTTTTATAAACATTTTTGATAATAATTCATTGATATTACTATGGAACAGATCAGACTAACATTCTACTAACATCTTGATCTTTTTACATTGAGGATCTGTTAAGGAATTACTTTCCTTCAAAATTAATGTGACTTCCAGCCAAGGACTGATCAAGAACCCCTGAACGCGGGTGTCAGTGAGGATGTCTAGGTAATCTATTGGGCCTTGAGTAGTAGATCAGTATTTATTCTGGGCTCACAAATGGCCTTTGTGCCCATCCAACAATGAGAGATGCACTCTCACCCTGAATACTTGGGGGAGGGACTAGGCCCTGCCCTGGATGAAATGACAGACTATGGACACTCCCCACTTAGGGCCCCACCCTCCCTGGGGAAAAGAGGGGATATTGGAGGGGTTGGTGGGAGGGCATTAGAGGAGGCGTTGGAAAGGGTGAGGGACCTGGAATTGACATGTGAAGCAACATTGTTTCTAATATAAATTTAAATTTAAAAATAATAAATTTTAAAAAGGGACTTAAAAGCATAAAACCAATGTTCTCACAAAGGAAAATAACATAAAATAATATAAAGTGGTTTCACTGCTCAAAATCAGTTTCTCATGTTACAATGTGCAAAGGACCCCAGCTAACAATCTAAGCAATATTGGAGATGCTACCTTAAATGCCCTTGCCTGATAATGAGATTTATGCTTACCTTTATGCCATCCTATAGTCTTCATCCAGTAGCTTATGTAAGCAAAAGCAGACTCCCACAGCTAAACACTGAGCTGAGTTACTGGAATCCAATTGCAGATAAGGAGGAGTGATGAGCAAATGGATCAAGACCAGGCTGGAGAAACCAACAGGGCATATGAGATCAATTTTAAGTTAAAGAGAATAAAAACAGGCAAACATAACCATTTTAAAACATTGATTTTGGTGTCAGGTGACTAGCCTGCACACCAAGTTTATTTTGTTTCTTTGTAGTCCTGTGTTATAAACAATATAATTTTTTCTAGGTTCTATAAATAGATATAGTTTGAGAAGGATTTCCTAGCATCAAGTCCCTTAATAACACAGGACAATTGATGTAGACAGAGAGACCATGGCAGTACAAAAGCAGATAGTTGAGCTAAGGACAGTCCTTCCATTTGTGGATTTCACAGGACAGGGATTGTTTTTAGAGAAGAGAGTCCTTCACATTCATCATAATAGTCAAAGTTCTAGGTGAGTGATACATTAATTTAAAAATTTACTTCTATAGCGAGGCCATGGTGGTACACAACATTAATTCCCCCTCAGGAGTCAAAGGCAGAAATATCTCTGCTATTTCAAGGCCTCTCTAGTCTAGAGAGTGATTTCCAGAATAGCCAGAATATTTACATACAAACACCTTATCTCCAAACATAAAGAAAAGAAAATAAGTTTTATTCTTCTGACTGTATCTTGGGTATGTTAAATAACTAGGGACTTCATGCTAATGAAGGCTACTAGAAGGAAAATACAGTTTGGCTCAATCCTTATCTACCTTTATCGCAATGTAGTAGCCTCTGCCCCTTAATACTTTTAGCATTCTTATTAACACCAATTGCTATGATTATATATATACATATATGTTCATTTATATGAATTTATTTGTCATATCTTACATCCTATTCCTTACCCATTTATGAGACAGTGACTTTTGTGTCCCAGGCTATCCACATTTCAGTCTACCAGCACCATAGGGCCAATGGAACTCATAGTACATTTCTTCCATTGGGTCACAAGCATTTATATGAAGGCCTCATGATGGGATTAAACTGACAGTTAATACCAGAGAGGTATTAATGCTTTATTTTCATACTCATCTGCCTAAACAAATGTCATTATAGGCTCCCATCAACACTCCAAACTTGTCAAACTTTAGTCAGATTATTCATAATTTTGACCTGATTAAGGTCAACTTCTTGTAATTCTTTTTAATATCATCAACAGACACAACATTGTGCTTTCTCACCAAGAACTCTGAAGGAAATGTTAATACAATTGGTATAGTTTAGTAAGTGGTTGGTACTTTGAAAGAATGAAACTCAACTTCATATGGTAAAACAAAACATGCAGGATAGGAACCACAATCTGGTATAATAAAGGAGCTTACAGAGGTATCACTATCCCTGATTTCAAGCTCTACTATAAAGCTTCACTAATACAATCAGCAGGATAATGACATAACAGCAGACGTATGGATCAATGGAATTGGTTGAAGATACTGATACTAATTAACACATCTAGAAACATGTGATTTTTGACAGAGAAGCCAAAATTGTAAAATGGAAAAGAAAGTATCTTCAACAAATGGTGGTTGCATAACTGGATGTCAATATGTAGAAAAGTGTAAATACATCCATATATATCCCCATGTATGAAATACTAGTCAAAAGGGTACCAGGACCTATCCCAGGTGTATTACCTGGCTTTATGTACCTCATTATCTATGGTGGGATATTTTGCTTCACCTTAATACGGGGCAGGGTCTGAGTACTATTTAAGTTTGTATGCCTGATGTGTTGACTCCCTATTGAAGGTCTTATCCCCTCTGTGGAATGGATAGAGATGAGAAGGAGGGAGATGGAGTACTGGAGGGAGGAGGAAGGGAAAATGATCTTGGTATGTAAAACAAAAATAATATTTTAGAAAGAGTAAAAGACAATATTTACCATTATATTATACTAATGCACAAAACTTGTAATATAATCTATATTTGTCTTCCTTTTTTCATCTCTCTGTTTCTGTCTTTGTCTCTATCTGTTTCTTTTTGTCTCAGTCTCTCTCTATTTCTCCATTCATTTGCCTTACATGTACCAATGTATATTGGTAATAAGTATTTCTTTGACACTACAATGTTGTTTGAATTCAGAAACTATAAACATATTACATAAATTCATAACTTTCTCGCATATATCTGCAGTTCAAGCATTTAATTAATGCAATGGAATTTTGCAAATACATCAGTTAATAGTTCCAAAGAGATAGAAGGATATCCTTCAAGATAGATTTTTTGGCATTTTCTTTTTCTACTTTGCTCTTATTTATGAACATTTAGAGTATTTGAATTGTATAAAAACAGATGCACTATTTCTTTCTTTGTTTTAGAGAGATTTCAGAAAACCATAACACAGAGAAAATAGTAATAGGTATGCTGAGCAAGGAAATGAGAACTTACAATATATATTCACTACTTATCTCACACTGGAGAGGCTGAAAATATAGTTGTTCGGATCAGGAGGCTGGATATTTAAACAGTCAAAAGCTGGTGTTGACAATTAATTTTCCAATCCATGAATTTGAAAAAAAAGCAATGAGGGGTATATGGAGGCTTTTGAAGGGAGGAAAGAAAAAAGAAAATAATTATATTATAATCTCAAAAGATAAAATAACTATTTTTAAAGTGTACTGAGATGATTTCATCTGGGAAAGTGCTTGTTTGATTGACTATGTGAGCCTAGCTTCATTATTTCCCTTTGGTATTTGCGAGTTCTTTACAATAAACCTGTTTTTGGAAGAAAAAAAGCTGGTGTTGGAGTCTTTGAAGATTCCAGGAGAGACACTGATCAACACTCTGGGATGAAGTTATAAAGAATCTGGTACTGATATCAGTGAACTAGTTTCATAGGAACAGCATAGATGGACATGATAGATGAGTGAATGACTGTTTCTGAAAATTGAAGGTTTTTTTGTTCTGTGCCCTTTGTCTGGTCTGCTACCAGATGTTGATTCCGACAATTAATATACATCAGTATGGTTCTAGTAATCTCACTAAGAATATATGATGTAGGCATTCCTATAAGGTGTTTAGATTCTTCATAAAGCAGTGTAGTTATATATAGAGTTTAGCCATCAAAAGTCCATCCCATATCAACATGACACACAATTGATTTCTCCTTCCGAAATGCTTGACACCCTATGAAAAACAACAATGAGTTCATATGTTTGAGCTCATATGATACTACAATCTTACAATGTCAAATTCATTATACATTTAAATTATATGGTAATGTCGCTTGAGGAATCCTTAGACTTTTTGTCATAACTTCAGTAACTATATGTGTTTACTACTGCACATAATTTAGAGTCATGTAGTCAGGTACCTCAGTTTTCTTGTGGAACTCCTAACATGGGATGAAAGCCTTTCTCTGATTCTTTTACATGGCTTTTTGACCCATTTCTCATAGCTGAATTCAACATCTAGGTTTTATAGAAGAAGATGTGTACTGTCTTACACAAACTTGATATACCCTAGCGGTTAATAGCTCTGTGAGGTCCAACTGTATCGAAAGAGAAACAAGGTAGCAGTACTAGAGCTGAGGAAGTGGGAAGGAGTGGAGAGGCAGGAAAGATGGGCACACAGGGAAACTGAATGTGATTTAAAACAAAAAGTATATAATCACTTAAACACACAAAGGAATCATGTTGTGTTATCATAACACATTGATGTGTTAAGAATTCTAAAAGACCCTAAATAAATGTTTTGACATGTGCACTATGTTTAAGATAGGAAAATTCATAATAAGGATAAGTATCTAGTTCATTAAAATGAAAGCATTTTGTCTTCCTTTTAAAATACTTTCCCCCTTTTATTAAAAAACAGACTCTTCTCACAAAGTATATCCTGATTATTTTTTCACTTCTTCCACTGAAATCAGACCTTTCCAACCACCCTTCATATCAATATCCACTTGATTTCTGTCTCTCATTAGAAAAAACGAGATTCTAAGAGGCAATGACAAAGTTTAACATAAAATATGATAAGATAAAAGAGAAAAAAAGCACATTGAAGGATTTAAGTGATAAAGTCCAAAGACTGTTGTATCATAAGTAGCAAATATCTTAAAGGACATTTATGCAGCATTGCATATCCTGTTTAGTTACCTCAGTACCTCTTGTTTTCTCCATTCTCAATGTAAATCACTAGTGATATTAGCATTTACTAATTTCAGTGCCATTTGGATTATTTCAGATGTTCCAGTGTGTCTTCTAACTGCACAATATTTGTAAAGAAATAATAGTGTTTTTCATTCACAGACAAGTGTCTGTGGTTTTTTATTCACTCCACACTTTCATTCTTTCCCCAGGGAACTTACTTGTGTGTTGGAGCTTGCATTTATTGATACAGTACGAGACAAAGTACTTTCACTGCATTACCTTATCCTTTAACCTAAGAAATAGAGCCCTGCTAATCAAAGCTGCATTCTGTCTGTTGGGTAAAACACACATTTAAAGGATATACATTTATTATGCTTTATACAAAACAGTTAAGGATTTCCCTCTCACCCTCATGTTCTCTGAACAGGGTTAGTAGGTAAATCTACTTTTCTAGATGCAGGTGTCTACTCATGATTTACTGAGTGGTAGCAAGGGCAGCAGTGGTATAGGAGCACAAAGCCCAGGATCTGACCTGAAAACTTAATGTATTAATTAGCTGACCCATTTGGAACTAAACAACTATTAATTTTCTCAAAGTGAGAGCTAAATATATTGTATTGTTGTGGGCATTATGTTGATCTGTAGATGCATGTAGATGTAGATGCATATGTAGATGTAGAGTAGAAGAAAGCAATCTAGCACAGAGACACGCAGAAGGGTAAAATCCACTGATTTTCTATGGTTTGAGAAATCATGACACTCCAATCATTTTGGTGTGGTTTCAACCAGCATGAAATTTTGTCCCTTTCATTTTCCTACTACAATTAGAATATCATCCTCTGTTGGAGCTTGTTTACATCAACCTCAGTTGTTTTCATATGAAAACAATGTCAAACACTTTTTCTTTCTGGTTTCATGCATAGTGCTTAGTATTATTATGTATTCACGAGAGAAGTCTGTGCCAATATTTTAATATTGGTTGTCTGTGGGTCCAGCCTCCAGTACCATGGGACTTTGAAAGGAACGCAATGGAGTCAGAATAAGGTAGACATTCCTATGTGGTGTTATCAGAAAATAAACACGTATTTGCTGGCTTCTCTCTTTACTCTTTGTTCTGTCATATTATTTTTCTGTAGTTTATCTATTATCTTCTCTGTGTCATTTTTTGTTGTACAGGTTATATATCTCAACAAAGGTTTTACATAAATATAAGAATTACAATGTGGTTAAATTATGGTTATCAAATGAATAATACAATGACTACAAATAAAAGTGTAAAAATTGCATCCTTTCCATATCTCTCACATGATTAACCACTGCACATTCTACAGGTGATAAATAAATTATCCTAAGAACCCACATCTCTTCATTATCAAGCAAGATTTTATAGGTTAACTGTGTGGGCATGAAGGTGTTCTTGTCAGGTATTTTAATAGCAGGCTATATCTGGCAGTTACAAAGAAATGGCCAATCACTTTGTTACATACTTTGAAAGGCAATTCTACAATGAGTTTAATAGGAATCAAAAAAGTGAAACATTTTCAAGGAAAAGGAATTAGTCAGCACTTCTTTAAATCTTTAGGGTACCTACCAACTCATTAATAGATTTTTGAATATCAGGATTGAATAAGGGCAGAAATGGGTATATGGAATTAATTACCACTGTTGTTCATCAGCCAAACATGCAATGAAAGCTAGCAAAAATTGGGCTTTATTGAAGTTTTAGCTTAGCCTAAATGTGTCAGACAGCACAGAGACATGTCCGTGTAAACTTTAGATTGTTTTCTGGGGTAAATAAAGTTAAAAGTATTAGCAAAGCACCTGGTCTAACCTGAAGTTATTTTGAACCTTTTTTAAGTCAATGGTATGTGACTACCTCTTTTCAGCATTAACAGAATCGGAGCCAGTTTGGCTCCTGGAATCAGGTGCTTTCTGTTAATCATTACCCTGAACAACTGGGGAACAAATCCTGGTATTTATTTTTTTCATCAAAACTCTGTATAGGCAATCATTTTTATTAGCAACTTTGACAACACAGTTTTGAGATGGTTCATCTTCTTGACAATCCACTGCTGGTAAAAATGCCCAGTTGTTTCCAAGAGATAAACATACTCTATTACAGGCAGTAGATATCTCCCCATATGTACTCACACCATGCTAGACAACAGAGAAAGAGAGTTGCAGCTGCCAAGTAAAGGCAAAGGAGAAGCAAAACACATTTTGGTGTCTGTAGTTCTGTGGACTTATACAAGCTAGATTGACCCACAAGAGTGTTATCACTCTGGTTAGCTGACACCTCAGATTACAATTGCAACTCACTGCTTCTCTGTCATGGCCAATGTCAGTTAAGCCAATAGAAAATATGTCTTAGCCAGTTAACAGCCTCACTGGTTGATCATGACCCTATTGTAGCAAAGAAACTGTCTCAGGATGAACTTTTAAACAACAAATAAAAATTATTCTGTGTCAAGTAAGAAGAACAGTTATCCAGAAGTTGAACTACAAATACCAAAACACGGTTAGTGTGTTTAGAATCTTTTTGAGAATTATGTGTTGTGATGGGATATGTCTTCGTTTTCATATATGCCAATTGGTGCTGTCTGTTTTCTGAGTTTTGCAGGCTGAATGACACTTACATCATTGAGTTGGGTATGCTCGGGTCTGAAGTCCCTTAAGTTCTGGGGCTCTACACATTCACAACTAGTTTTAATAAATGAGTCACATGATAGAGTAATCTAAATTTAGTTTATGAGGCAGCCTCTGTTCACCAGAATAAGAATTAGATCCTCAGCCAGTGCTGATAGCAAGGTCAGAAGTACGCAGAGGACTGAGATTTGTTCCAATAATTTCCCCACCAATACCAAGGTTTTATCTAATTAATTTTGGTCAATTAGCATAGAAACAAGAAGTTTCATCCACAGCCATACATACTTTCTTTTATTTCATGAGAACTCTAATACTAAGTTTGTATCACCATTTCTGCAAAGGAATCTAACTATATGTATATTTTTTCAATTTAGAAACAGGAGTTGTACTATGCAGACTCAGATAGCACTGAGTTGTGGTTGTGTCATCCAAACATCAATAGTCTACACTAGTCTTAAGATCATTTGTCATACACTGAGTTCAAAATGCTGGATATGGAGGACAATTTCTACTGGAAGCAAAATAATCCTTAGGAAGGCCAATATATTTTTTAATATTCTTTATCCAGCAGTGACAATCCCTCTTTCTCTACAGAGCACAGGATGGACAAGCCAGTTGGAAAAGTACATCAACTGATTGCTCATGTGTATGATGGTGGACTTAGGATTTCCTAATGTGAGATACACTGTCAGATCAATCATGTCTTCTGTCTTCGATAACTGGTATGGCCACAAATCATTTTATGTAAAGTAACTAGTGGAGCTCCAATGTACTGATTTAAACTTTCAACTAGTGATAGTCATGGACAAGCACCTTCAAGTCATCATCAGGAAAGAAGATAATAGTTTTGATGATAGATGATTTCTCTAACTAGACTTAAAGTCTGGTGGGGATTCCAAGAGTAGTGTCATGTACTGGAGTACACAATTATTAAACAGTCAGTGTTCTTGTTTTCCTCAGAAGAAGACCCCATCAGTGTTTGAAACTATGAGTATAAGATCTTTTTTTTTACATTTTTTTAAATTTTATTTTCCAGTTTAAATTTAGATAAGAAACAAGGTTGCTTCACAAGTCAGTTCCAGGTCCCTCTCCCATTCCCTCCCTTCCTCCCGTGCCCTCCTCCCCCCCCGTTATCCCCTCATTTCTCCAGGGAGGGTGAGGCCCTCCATGGGGGTGTCCATAGTCTGTCATTTCATATAGGGCAGGGCCTAGACCCTTCCCCAAGAGTTCAGGGTGAGAGTGCACCTCACATTGTTCTATGGGAGTCCAAAGTCCGTGTGTATACTTGGGATGGGTACTGATCTGCTGCCCAAGGCTCAATAGATTCCCTAGGCCTCTTCACTGACACCCAGATTCAGGGGTCTTGATCAGTCCCATGCTGGCTTCCCAGGCTAATGCCTGGGATTCAAGAGTTAACCTTTGTCTGGTCAGCTGTTTCTGGGGGTTAAACCAGCCCAGTCTTAATCCCTTTGATCATCAGTCCTCCCTCTCTGTTACTGGCTTTCTTGAGTTCAGCTCAGTACTTAACCAAGGGAGTCTGCCTCTTCTTCGATCAGCCACTAAATGAAGTTTCTGTTTCCCAGACTCTCTGGCCATAGGATTGTAGGCTGGCACTCCCCAGATCTATGTCTAAAATCCATATATGAGAGAGTACATGCCATGTTTCTCTTTTGTGACTGGGTTACCTCACTCAGGATGGTTTCTTCTAGTGTCATCCATTTGCCTGCGAATCTCATGATTCCATTATTTTTTTCTGCTGAATAGTACTCCATTGTGTAGATGTACCACATTTTCTCTATCCACTCTTCGGGTGAGGGACATCTAGGTTGCTTCCAAGTTCTGGCTATTACAAATAAAGCTGCTATGAACATAGTGGAACAGACATCTTTGTTGTATGAATGGGCATCTTTGGATATATGCCTAAGAGTGGAGTTGCTGGGTCTTGTGGTAGGTTTATTCCCATTTTTCTGAGGAATCTCCATACTGATTTCCAAAGTGGCTGAACCAGTTGGCACTCCCACCAGCAATGGAGGAGTGTCCCCTTTCACCACATCCTCTCCAGCATAAATTGTCATTGGTGTTTTTGATTTTAGCCATTCTGACAGGAGTGAGATGGTATCTCAGAGTTGTTTTGATTTGCATTTCCTGGATGGCTAAGGATGTTGAGCACTTTCTCAAGTGCCTCTCAGCCATTTTAGACTCCTCTATTGAAAACTCTCTATTTAGTTCTGCAGCCCACTTTTTAATAGGGTCCTTTGGTGTTTTGGAGACTTGCTTCTTGAGTTCTTTGTAAATTTTGGAGATCAACCCTCTGTCAGATGTGGGATTAGTGAATATTTTTTCCCATTCTGTGGGCTGCCTTTTTGTCTTGCTGACTGTGTCCTTTGCCTTACAGAAGCTTCTCAGTTTCAGTAGGTCCCATTTATTAATTGTTGATCTCACTGTCTGTGCTACTGGTGTTATGTTCAGGAAGCTGTCTCCTGTACCAATTCGTTCAAGGGTACCACCCACTTTCTCTTCTAAGAGGTTCAGTGTGGCTGGATTTATGTTGAGGTCTTTGATCCATTTGGACTTAAGTTTTGTGCATGGCGATAAACATGGATCGATCTGCATTCTTCTACATGCCAGTCTCCAATTATGCCAGCACCATTTGTTGAAGATGCTTTCTTTATTCCATTGTATATTTTTAGCTTCTTTGTCAAAGATCAGATGTTCGTACGTGTGTGGGTTAATACCCGGATTTTCAATTCGATTCCATTGGTCTACCTGTCTATTTTTGTGCCAATACCAAGCTGTTTTCAGGACTATAGCTCTATAATAGAGCTTGAGGTCAGGGATAGTGATGCCTCCGGACGTTGCCTTGTTGAACAGGGTTGTTTTGGCTATCCTGGGTCTTTTGTTTTTCCATACAAAATTGATTATTGTTCTTTCAAGGTCTGTGAAGAATTGTGCTGGGATTTTAATGGGGATTGCATTGAATCTGTAGATTGCTTTTGGCAGGATTGCCATTTTTACTACATTGATCCTACCTATCCAAGAGCATGGGAGATCTTTCCATTTTCTGAGGGCTTCTTTAATTTCTTTCTTTAAAGATTCAAAGTTCTTACGATACAGGTCTTTCACTTGTTTGGTTAGCGTTACCCCAAGGTATTTTATGTTGTTTGTGGCAATTGTAAAGGGTGATGTTTCTCTGATTTCTCTTTCAGCCCTTTTATCATCTGTATATAGTAGGGCTACTGATTTTCTTGAGTTGATCTTGTAGCCTGCCACTTTGCTGAAGGTGTTAATCAGCTGTAAGAGTTCCGTGGTAGAGTTCAAGAGAACTGAACTCAAGGAACCCAGTGACAGAGAGAGAGAGGAGTGATGAGCAAATTGGCAAAGAATGGGTTGGCAAAACCAGCAGAGACAGCTGATCTGAACAGGGGAGTGCTCTTGGACCCCAGACTGACAGTGGGGAGGCCAGCATGGGACTGATCTGGACCCCCAAATGTGAGTGTCAGCGAGAAGGCCTGGGCAACCTATGGGGCCCTGAGCTGTGGATCAGTGTCTATCCCTGGTATACAAACAGTCTTCGTGTGCCTATAGCACAAAGAGGGATGCTCTCTCAGCCTGGACTCTTGGGGAGTGCCTGGACCCTACCCAGAGTAAAATGACAGACTCTAGATATCCCCTATGTGGAAGGATTTGACAATAGGGTAGGAGGGTTGGGGGAAGGGGAGTGCGGGAGGAGGGGAGGGAGAGGGAACTGGGATTGACATGTAAAACAAGCTATTTAAAATTAAAATATAAAATGATAAAAAATAAAAATACAAAAAATTAGCTTAATTGGAAAGCTACAAAGTCCTCAAGAGATCGGCTTGAGCAATAGTAAATTGTAAGAGATAGGATCAACCCCCTGCTCTCTGATTACCAAAAACATAGTTGGTCCTACCCCTGACCTCTTGCCCTGTAGATTAGGCAATGCAGCAGAACACCTCTCCCATTGTCCTCTTGCCCTGCAGCTGCAAGTCCACCTTCATCCCTTCTGAATCTCACTTCTCCTATTTATAAATCCCTTTGTGATGAATGAAATCTCCTTGATCAGAATCCTGTCTTGGCATCCTTCTTCGTATCTCCCCCATCTTTCTCTTAGGTGTCCCCACTTCACACATTGAATGTCCTGCGGGTTGGGACATATAATTACAAAAATATGTAGTAGTATGAAACATGTACAGTCCACATTTTATCAGTTAATTATGGGAAGTACAATGTAACATAATTAAAGAATATGTATCTATGGCTCTTTATCACAATAAGTACAGTATGTACAATATCCTCACTGAATACTTTTTATAAGATTATAATAAGTTAAATATTTTTTCATATTGAGTTTTGGTGCAGCGGTGGGAATCATCTCAAATCATCTAAGACTGAAGCTCTTATTTCCCAACAAGTAGGAACTGAACACTGCTCTAGGCTTCCAGAGAGCAGAGTAAAAGGCTCTAAGCTAAATACCCACTTTGTGGTGGCAAGGAAGCCTGCATCACCCTTTGGAAAGCAAGGCTTCTGCCAACACCACCAACAACACTGACTCCCCTACCCTTGAACAATTGTAACTTTGTTACAAATCAATAAAAAGTAAAACAACCATAACAAACAAGGCAGAGGGGTAACCACTCATACCAAGGCAAGTTCTTGGCATTATATTGAATTCTGGAAGATTATAACTTAGGAAGAAGGCTGATGGCAGTCTCAGAGGGATCTGTGAAAACCACACTTCTAAGGTGAGAGTTCTCACATCTGAACTAAGGCTTTTAAGTGACAGATGTAATAGTGTTCTTAGCCACTGATGCTGGGTTGATGGTTTTCTTTTTGCTTTTGTTTTTGTTTTTACCAAGGTTTTATACTCTTCTATGACCTAAACAATGCTTTGATATCTTTTGTTCTATCAATACCATAAGTGCTCAGCTGTGAATATTTCATTAATCCATGTAAATTTTCCATTTTTTAAACAAGAATAAGACTTAGTAATAATAATAATAATTAACAACAACAATAATAATATGAACTGAGAATATCCAAAATGGAAAGAGCCTCTCCGAGTAGAGTTTGAGTGCATGTGCTCTGCAGTGTATCTAAGAATGTCTGTAGTAGTGTCACCATGCCTGGTGCTCCCTGACAACACCTCTCTGAGTGCCTCATGGGTGCCTCCTTGGCTCAGCCCTAGGAAACAGAGAGGCAGCTGAACATGGGAAGGCCATTACTATTGAAACTGCCTGAGCTCAGGAAATAGCTCAAGTAGCTGCTAGAGTCTAACAGGGTGTCCTGGCCCTGGGTATCACATGGAACCCATGTGAATTGGACAGACAGGACAGCAGCCAGAAGACTTACGGTGACAAGAGATGTGCAGAAATTAGTAGGGGGAACCATAGGGGGCAGTATTGGGCACATGAGTCATTGTGCAGGCTGTGGCAGTAGGTGGAGTCCTTGTCCAAAGTAAACCTGTGGATGGAGATGCCCATTGACTTGATGAGGCTGCTCAGCTCCAGAGTCAATGGCAAAGGCATTGTAGCCACTGTATGCTGGCCAGAAGGAAATGACTGTGTCTCTGTGTATCAGCATATCCTCCAAGCTCCAGGGATATTAAAGCAGAGTGCTTGCTACTGCAGTAGCCACCTCATACAGCACCTTGGGTGCCTCTGAGGACATGGGGTACATTAAGGTGGAAGAGCAGTAATATGCAGATGAGGAACAGATGAAGTCAATTAGCATGAAAATATTGGCAGCATGTACAAAGAGTTGCTGCCCAGCTAGCAATTCTTCTGTGGCAGTGTCACCCCTACTTGGTGGGCCCTGCACACCTCTTCTCACCCCTGGCAGTTTATCCTTTGTTTCAGTTCATGGAGATGGAGATTGCCTGAAGACGGGCAGGCTTTGTTAGGGATCCAGTATGGGAGACTTCGAGCCAATGAGACTGCCAAACCTTATAAAAAGCTCAGGTAGCTCTAGTGGCCTCTCAGAGAGAACTGGGTTGGGGGTGAGGGGCATATTGTGAGTGAATGAAATAAGGGAAACTCTGTCAGAGGCTCATCCAAAGAAACACCAAGTGCTATTAGGGCATCTATAAGTCCCCAGGAACTGCTGCTAGCTGAGGTTTTAGGAGAAGTTGTGCTGATGGATGGAGTGTTGTGTGATGAGGATGCTCAGCTCTAAGTCCCAAGAATAAACTTTGTTGGCACAAGAGACAATCAGGCAGAAAACACACTGTGCTCATGGTGTGAACAGGTGCTTACCTCTCAAACACCTAGACAAACAAAACTCCCACTGCAGCTGCTGCAAAAGAGCCTCAGATCAAGTCCTGGAACCTAAGTTCATAAAGCTTCTGAGGTGGAGGAGCAGGGTCACTGGGGCTGCTTGATCAAAGTGTGGCTGTGGGGCAGCAATTGCTACTCCAGATACCCTACAAAACCCAACCTGTCATCAAGTAGAGGCCAAATTGGATGCCCAAACCTGAGCCCGTAGTACAGCTATGTCCATGGCTGTGAACAATTTCAGGTGCACTGTGTCACCTCTGGAAACTCCAGGAGATTTCAGAGCTGCACACCTACACACCCAGCATGTTTCTGTGGTCTTCATGTACAAGTTCTGAATGAAATGTCAGCAAGGGACTTAAAGCCAAAAGCCAATGGTCGGAAGATTGGTGCAGCTACAACTTCTTGGGATGATAAGTAAGGTTGTTCATCTCATGGACGTCATGTGAAAACTGTGACTTCTACTTTCACTTGAAAATGTGCAGGTTGGGAGGAGCCCTGTGTATAGTAAAGCATTGCTCAATTCATCATGAATATCATTCAATAACTCCCAGCAAGGGACAGGGAGCAGTGGACCCTTTGCAGCCTCAGCCTCAGGAGGGAGAAGGTAGCAGCCCTGAGTGAGGCCAGAGGAGATACTAGAGTGCAGCTCTGTGTCCTGGCTCCAGCAGCTCCTCCCTGTGCAAGCCAACTCTGGGGGAAGTCTACCATATTAGTTTTAAACATGTTGGTTCCATTCATTGCAACTGTACCAACTGTAAGTACTCTAAAACCATCATCATCATCATCATCATCATCTTTTCTGAATTGTTGTAAAAACTGCCCACATTTCTGATGCAAATTAGTCCAGGTAGCTGGAGACTTGACTCAACATTAAGACAACTTGGTGTTCTTCCAAATGAACCTGTGTGAATCCCAGCCCACACATAGCTCTCAACCACCTGTAACACTAGATGAATGGAATCCATCACCCTGTTTTGACATCTCTGGACAACAGATGTACATGGTGCACAGGCACACAAGCAGGCAAATTCCTCATATACATCAAATAGTGGACAATATTTAAAATTTGATTAAGATAATTCTCATTCTGTTTTGTTGTGAACATTGATATATGCCTAAGTGGAATTGCTGGGTCTTGTAGTAGGCTGATTCCCATTTTCCTGAGGAACGTCCATACTGATTTGTAAAGTGGCTGTAAAAGTTGGCACTCTTACCAACAGTAGAAGAGTGTTCCCCTTTCTCCACATTCACTCCAGCATAAGTTGTCATTGGTGTTTTGTTATTTGAGCCATTCTGACAGGATTAAGATGGTATCTCAGAATTATTTTGATTTGCATTTTCTGATGGCTATGGATATTGCATACTTTTTCATTGCCTCTCAGCCATTTAAGACTCCTCTATTGAGAATTCTGTATTTAGTTATGTAGCCCACTTTTTAATTGGATCCTTTGGTGTTTTGGAGTCTTGCTTCTTGAGTTCTTTGTAAATTTTGGAGATCAGCCCTCTGTCAGATGTGGGGTTAGTGAATATATTTTCCCATTCTTTGGGTTGCCTTTTTGTCTTGTTGACTGTGTCCTTTGCCTGACATAAGATTCTCAGTTTAAGGATGCCCTAAGTATTAATTGGTGATCTCAGTGACTGAGCTACTACTGTTATGTTCAGCAAGCTGTCTCCTGTACCAATTCAGTCAAGGGTACCTCCCACTTTCTCTTCTAAGAGGTTCAGTGTGACTGGATTTATATTGAGGTCTTTTATTGATTGGGACTTAAGCTTTGTGCATGATGATAGACATGGATCTTTCTGCATTCTCCTACATGCCAGCATCCAGTTATGCAAGCACAATTTGTTAAAGATGCTTTCTCCATTGTATATTTTAGCTTCTTTGTCTAAGATCCATAGGTAATAGATAGTCACACCTTAGCAACAGCCAAAAGAAAAAAGGGGTGGGTATCCCCATATAATTTCACCAACAACAACCATTCAAAAACAAACAAGAATGAGCAATAAATGATCACTAATATCCCTCAATAATAATGGACTTAATTAACCCATAAAAAACCCACAGGCTAACAGAATGGATTTGAAGATAGAACACATTCTTTTTCTGCATTCAAGAAACACACGTCGCCAGGCAGTGGTGGCATATGCTTTTAATCTCAGCACTCTGGAGGCATAGGCAGGTGGATCTCTATGATTTCGAGACCAAGACCACTCTACCGACCGAGTTCCAGGACAGGCTCCAAAACAATACAGAGAAACCCTGTCTCAAAAAAATCAAAAAAAAAAAAGAAAAAGAAAAAGAAACACACCTCTGCCTCAAAAAATTACATTACATCAGAGTTAAGTGTTGGGAAAATTTTTCCAACAGAATGGACAGAAGAAACAAGTAGGGATAGCAATCCTAATATCTAACTATCTAACAAATTAGACTTTAAAATGTAATCAATCAATAGAGTTTTACTTCTTATAGAAGAGAAAATGTACCAACAAAAATGTGGAGCATGTATTTCACAGATAATATTTAATGATATTAGGTAAATTCATGTTCTTTACTATTTCCAGTTGTTTGGAAATATCTAAGATTTCTACAGTAGGCTCATTTGGAGATTGAATTCCATTGTATTCTGACATCAAAAGTTGAACAATTGCACAAAACTTTGGATAGTAAAACTCCCATGTACAATCCTGCATCTCAGTTGTTTCCTGTTTCTTGAGCACATGATATGGGCAGAGATATTTCTGCCACAGCTGTCAGGCAACACTTATGATGTATGTATCTGTTACAATCTAATACACCATCCATTTTTAAACCAACCACAGCCACTCCTGATCTCAGAAAATATCTTCCTAGACTTAGCCAGAAAGCACATATTTCTATTTTTACTTCTGCTGCCTCACAGTTACATACTATGTCTTTAGTCCAGGATACATGAAAGTATATGCTTCACTATACCATTCCAGCTGATTGATGGATATACATATATATTATTTAAAGAGTAATTACTCTAAATTTTTGTACTTTTTTGTGAAGATTTGAGGCTTCCTGTTGTATCACCCATACATTTTGTTAGATTAGTTGTTGGACTTTTTAGCTTTTGATAAGGTTGTCATACTGGTAAAATTTTGTAATAATGGAAACAAATTCTGGCCTAAAATGGAGATTTTTGTCTCAAACAGGATTATTACAATCACATAATAATCTAAAATTTATACAAAACTCACTTTTTATAAAAGAATTGTGACATCTCAACTTCAAAAAAGAGGCCAGATTAACAGAGGAGAGTGTTTCCAGAGGCCGGGATGATCCAGGGATAATCAATGTTATTCAGTGGGATCTTTTTTTTATCATTTTTTATTTTAATTTTAAATAGCTTGTTTTACATGTCAATCCCAGTTCCCTCTCCCTCCCCTCCTCCCGCACTCCCCTTCCCCCTCCCTCCCACCCTATTGCCAAATCCTTCCTCATAGGGGATATCTAGAGTCTGTCATTTTACTCTTGGTAGGGTCAAGGCACTCCCCTAAGAGTCCAGGCTGAGAGAGCATCTCTCTTTGTGCTATAGGCACATGAAGACAGTTTGTATACCAGGGATAGACACTGATCCACAGCTCAGGGCCCCATAGGTTGCCCAGGCCTTCTCACTGACACTCACATTTGGGGGGTCCAGATCAGTCCCATGCTGGCCTCCCCACTGTCGGTCTGGGATCCAAGAGCACTCCCCTGTTCAGATCAGCTGTCTCTGCTGGTTTTGCCAGCCCATTCTTTGCCAATTTGCTCATCACTCCTCTCTCTCTGTCACTGGGTTCCTTGGGTTCAGTTCAGTGCTTAGTTGTGTGTTTGCCTCTGCTTCCATCAGTCACAGGATGAAGGCTCCCGGATGGTTATAGACATCAAGTTCATTATCAGGAATGGGCATTCGAGGTGGTCCCTCCACTATTGCTTAGCTTGCCAATTGATGTTATACCTTTAGATCACTCGAGGTCACTCTGGTGCCTGATCTGTCTTTGATCCTATGATTCCCTCTTCCCCCTATTCTACCCCCACTCCCTCAACTTCCTGTTCCCCCATGACCAACTCCCTTCCTCTTTACCCCCTCTATTCTTCCCAGGTCCCACTCCCCCCACCCTCGCCGTGTTCCCCATCCATTCAGAGGATCTTGTCTCCATCCTCTTCTCTTGGGTACTATGCATATATGCATATCTTTTAGGTTCTTTCCTGTTTCCCAGACTCTCTATCTGTGGAAGTGCAGACTGGCACTATCCTGATCCATATCTAGAATCCATATATGAGTGAGTACATACCATGTTTGTCTTTTTGCGACTGGGTTACCTCACTCAGGATGGTTTCTTCCAGTGCTATCCATTTCCCTGCGAATTTCAAGATTCCATTGTTTTTTTCTGCTGAGTAATACTCCATTGTGTAAATGTACCACATTTTCTCTATCCACTCTTCAGTTGAGGGGCATCTAGGTTGCTTCCAGGTTCTGGCTATTACAAACAATGCTGCTATGAACATAGTGGAGCAGATGCCCTTGTTGTATGAACCTGCCTCATTTGGATAAATGCCTAAGAGTGGAATTGCTGGGTCTAGTGGTAGATTAATTCCCATTTTCCTGAGGAATCTCCATACTGATTTCCAAAGAGGCTGTATGAGTCGGCATTCCCACCAGCAGTGGAGGAGTGTTCCTCTCTCTCCACATCCTCTCCAGCATAAATTGTCTTCGGTGTTTTTGATTCTAGCCATTCTGACAGGAGTAAGATGGTATCTCAGAGTTGTTTTGATTTGCATTTCCCTGATGGCTAAGGATGTTGAGCACTTTCTTAAGTGTCTCTTGGCCATTTTAGCCTCCTCTACTGAGAATTCTCTATTTAGCTCTGTACCCCACCTTTCAAGTGGATCCTTTGGTGTTTTGGAGACTTGTTTCTTGAGTTCTTTGTAAATTTTGGAGATTAGCCCTCTGTCAGATGTAGGGTTAGTGAATATCTTTTCCCATTCTGTGGCCTGCCTTTTTGTCTTTTTGACTGTGTCCTTTGCCTTACAGAACCTTTTTAGTTTCAGAAGGTCCCATTTGTTAATTGTCGATCTCAGTGCCTGTGCCACTGGTGTTATGTTTAGGAAGTGGTCTCCTGTACCAACTCGTTGAAGAGTATCTCCCACTTTCTCTTCTAAAAGTTTCAGTGTGGCTGGATGTATGTTGAGATCTTTGATCCATTTGGACTTAAGTTTTGTACAAGGCGATAAACATGGATCTATCTGCAGTCTTCTGCATACCAGTACCCAGTTATGCCAGCACCATTTGTTGAAGATGCTTTCTTTTTTCCACTGTACAGTTTTAGCTTCTTTGTCAAAAATCAGGTGTTCATAGGTGTGTGGGTTAAAATTAGGGCTTTCGATTCGGTTCCATTGGTCTACCTGCCTATTTTTGTGCCAATACCAAGCTGTTTTCAGGACTATAGCTCTATAATAGAGCTTGAAGTCAGGTATGGTGATGCCTCCTGAAGTTCCTTTATTGTATAGGGATGTTTTGGCTATCCTGGGCCTTTTGTTTTTCCATATAAAGTTGATTAATGTTCTTTCCAGGTCCTTGAAGAATTGTGATGGAATTTTGATAGGGATTGCATTGAATCTATAGACTGCTTTTGGCAAGATTGCCATTTTTATTATGTTGATCCTACCAATCCAAGAGCATGGGAGATCTTTCCATTTTCTGGTATCTTCTTTGATTTCTTTCTTCAAAGACACAAAGTTCTTGATATACAGGTCTTTCACTTCCTTGGTTAACATTATCCCCAGATATTTGATGCTGTTTTTGGCTATTGTAAAAGGTGATGTTTCTCTGATTTCTTTCTCAGTCACTTCATCATCTGTATATACTAGGGCCACTGATTTTTTTGAGTTTACCTTGTATCCTGCCACATTGCTGAAGGTGTTTATCAGCTCTAGGAGTGACCTTGCGGAGTTTTTTGGATCACTTATGTAAACTATCATATCATCTGCAAATAATGAAAGTTTGACTTCTTCTTTACCTATTTGTATCCCCTTTATCTCCTTTTGTTGTCTTATTGCTGTAGCTAGAACTTCAAGTACAATATTGAAGAGATATGGAGAGAGTGGACAGCCTTGTCTTGTTCCTGATTTTAGAGGAATTGCTTTGAGTTTCTCTCCATTTAGTTTGATGTTAGCTGTTGGTTTACTGTATATTGCTTTTATTATATTCAGGTACGTTCCTGTTATCCCTGATCTCTCTAGGACCTTTATCATGAAGGGGTGCTGGATTTTGTCAAAGGCTTTTTCAGCATCTAGTGAGATGATCATGTGGTTTTTCTTTCGCAGATTGTTAATATGGTGGATTACATTGATAGATTTTCTAATGTTGAACCATCCCTGCATTCCTGGAATGAAGCCTACTTGATCATGGTGGATGATTTTTCTGATGTGTTCTTGAATCCGGTTTGCAAGTATTTTATTGAGTATTTTTGCATCAATGTTCATGAGGGAAATTGGTCTATAGTTCTCTTTCTTAGTTGTGTCTTTGTGTGGCTTGGGTATCAAGGTAATTGTAGCCTCGTAGAAAGAGTTTGGCAGTGAGCCTCCTGCTTCTATAGTGTGGAATACTTTGACGAGTATTGGAATGAGCTCTTCTTTGAATTTCTGGTAGAATTCTGCACTGAAGCCATCTGGGCCTGGGCTTTTTTGTTTGGGAGACTTTTGATGACTGCTTCTATTTCATTAGGGGTTATAGGTCTGTTTAGATTATTTATCTGTTCTTGATTTAGTTTTGGCAAGTGATATCTATCCAGGAAATTGTCCATTTCCTTTAAATTTTCAAATTTTGTGGAGTACAGATTTTCAAAGTATGCCCTGATGATTCTCTTGATTTCCTCAGAGTCCGTTGTTATGTCCCCTTTTTCATCCCTGATTTTGTTAATTAGCATGTTCTCTCTCTGTCTTTTGGTTAGTTTGGACAGAGGTTTGTCTATTTTGTTGATTTTCTCAAAGAACCAACTCTTTGTTTCATTGATTCTTCTCAGTGTTTTCCTGGTTTCTACTTGATTGATTTCAGCCCTCAATTTGATTATTTCCTGGCGTCTGCTCCTCCTGGGGGAGTTTGCTTCTTTTTGTTCTAGAACATTCAGCTGTGCTATTAATTCTCTAGTATGACTGTTCTCCAGTTTTTTCATGTGGGCACTTAGTGCTATAAACTTTCCTCTCAGCACTGCTTTCAAAGTGTCCCATAAGTTTGTGTATGTTGTGTCTTCATTCTCATTGAAATCGAGGAAGTCTTTAATTTCTTTTTTATTTGTTCCTTTACCCAGGGATGGTGCAATTGTGCATTGTTCAATCTCCATGAGTTTGTAGGGTTTCTGCGATTTGTGTTATTGTTGAATTCTAATGTTAATGCATGGTGGTCTGATAAGATGCAGGGAGTTATTCCAATTTTTTTGTATCTGTGGAGATTTGCTATGTTTCCTATTATGTGGTCAATTTTAGAGAAGGTTCCATGTGGTGCCGAGAAGAAGGTATATCCCTTTGTATTTGGATGGAATGTTCTATAGATGTCTGTTAAACCCAGTTGGGTCATAACTTCTATTAATTCTTTTGTTTCTTTGTTAAGTTTCTGTCTGGAGGTCCTGTCTAGCGGTGAGAGCGGAGTGTTGAAGTCTCCTACTATTAGTGTGTGAGATTTTATGTGCATTTTGAGCTTTAGTAATGTTTCTTTCACGAATGTAGGTGCCTTTGTATTTGGGGCGTAGATGTTTAAAATCGAGACTTCGTCTTGATGTATTTTTCCTTTGATGAATATGAAGTGCCCTTCTTCATCTCTTTTGATTGATTTTAATTTGAAGTCTAATTTGTTAGATATTAGGATTGCTACGCCCGCTTGTTTCTTGGGGCCGTTTGATTGGAAGATCTTTTCCCAGCCCTTTACTCTGAGATAACGTCTGTCTTTGTTGTTGAGATGTGTTTCTTGTATGCAGCAGAAGGAAGGGTTCTGTCTTCGTATCCATTCTGCTAGTCTGTGTCTTTTTATAGGCAAGTTGAGGCCGTTGACATTGAGGGATATTAATGACCATTGATTGGTGATCCTTGTTTGCGCTTGATTTATTGTTAGTGAAGTTATTTTGTGTTGTTTCTCCTCCCTTTTTCTTTTAGTGTTTTGTAAAGTATGATTATATATTGCCTGTGTCTTTGTGAATGTAGTTATCTTCCTTGGCTCTAGGTTTTCCTTCTAGCATTTTCTGTAGAGCTGGATTCATGGATACGTATTGTTTAAATCTGGCTTTGTCATGGAATATTTTGTTTTCTCCATCTATGGTAATTGAGAGCTTTGCTGGATATAGTAGTCTGGGCTGGCATCCTTGTTCCCTTAGCGTTTGTAGGACATCTGACCAGGATCTTCTGGCTTTCATCGTTTCCATTGAGAAGTCAGGTGTAATTCGGATAGGTCTGCCTTTGTATGTTACTTGGCCTTTTTCTTTAGCTGCTCTTAATATTTTCTCTTTGCTCTGTAGGTTTGATGTTTTGATTATTATATGGCGAGGTGACTTCTTTTTCTGGTCAAGCCTATTTGGTGTTCTGTAAGATTCTTGTACTTTCATAGGCATATCTTTCTTTAGGTTAGGGAAGTTTTCTTCTATGATTTTGTTGAATATGTTTTCTGTACCTTTAAGTTGAAGTTCTTCACCTTCTTCTATACCTATTATTCTCAGGTTTGGCTTCTTCATGGTGTCCCATATTTCCTGGATATTTTGTGTTAAGGATTTGTTGGTTTTGAGATTTTCTTTGGTTGACGACTCTATATCCTCTAATGAGTCTTCAACACCTGAGATTCTCTCTTCTATCTCTTGTATTCTATTGGTGATACTTGCATCTGTAGTTCCAGACCGTTTACTGAGCTTTTCTATTTCCAGCATCCCTTCATTCTGTGTTTTCTTTATCGTTTCTATTTCAGCTTTCAATCCTTCAACTGTTTGAGCTGTTTCCTTAATTTTCTTGGTTGTTTTTTCTTGGTGCTCTTTAGATTCTTTGAGAGATTTGTTTATTTCTTGAATTTTTCCCCCATTTCATGGATTTTTTTGTTTGTTTTTTCTTCTATTTCTTTAAGGGATTTCCTCATTTCTTCTTTGAGGCTCTCCATCATCTTCATGAAATAATTTTTAAGGTCTGTCTCCTCTTCTTCATCTATGTAGTGCTTTTCGGGACTTGCTGGTGTTGGATCCCTGGATTCTGGTGGGGTCATGTTGGTGTTTCTATTGCTGAGTGATCTCTTATTCTGTCTTCTTCCCATCTCTTCTTCCAGTGGGTGCTGGTGGGGTCTTTCCGTCTCCACTGGTCTCCTTCCTTACTGCGGGCTGAAGCTGGGGATGCTGAAGCTGGACTCGCTGGGGTTGGGGTCTTGGAGGGGCTGATGTCTTTCCTGTGTGGGCAGCTCTTCTGGAAGCCGGGAGCGGCCCTGAAGATGGAGGGGGATGGGTGATGGGCGGGCGGTCCCAGCCGGAGACCCAATCTCACCTGAAGCTGGGCTCGCTGGGTTGGGGTCTTGCAGTGGGATCTTTTGGTTCTCTCATGAGGATGTATGAAGGGGACACAGAGAAGTACATAATCTCATATAGACTCCAGGCTTGCTATTATTTGCTTTACTGCTAAATCTACCCACAAAAGGAACTGAGAGCCTATATTTTCTGCTTCCTCTAAATAAACAATTTCAGAGATCTTCATACCTTCTCTGGAAACGGCAGTCTTACTGTAGTCCATAGACTTTAAACCTCCATAGGCTTTAATGAGAGAAAACCTATCTCCAATGCAGGCTGACCTCTAAGGTTCTACAGTGGATATTGCCTTTGCAAGAGTAAAATATTCAGTTATACACTGTATTTCTGTTTCATCTGTCTTCTTGCACAAATGTTATGTTTTCACATAATTCCACAAAGTATGTACAGCGACAAATGCCTTGACATACAGAAAAAATGCAGAAGCCTGAATATAGGAAACAAAATTGTCACCCATACTCACATATATTCCATTCTAAAAGCATCAAAAAGTATACTTTTGTTTAGATTCATAGTAGATTTGCTTGGGGAATGCTTTTTTATAATTCAAGAAGAATTTACCCTCCCTAACAAATGATACTACAGAGAGAATTTGATTACTTATGAGATCTTTGTTGACATTCACTACATTGTACTACAAAAAGATGCTTCTATGATGAGGGTTGGGAGACACTCTGATATTGGGATATAGAGATAAAAACTTATGGTGTAGTTTAATGTTATGTTCATTTAGCAGAATTGTAGTATTAGGTTTTCTCCTAGATCTTATGACTAGCAGGAGGATTTTGGCCAAGTTAATTGTACCAAGTGTAAATTCCATGTTACAAACTGGATCTTAAATCTAATCGGAAAATGGTTGACTATTTAGTTAACATTTGTGACACTATTGCATCATGGGGCATATCTTTCCAGGCCAGATGTTATTGTTGTTTGCAGGAATCACAACTGAAGAAGATTCTTCTCCTTGGCAACATGCAGAGGACCTCCCAGCTCTCTAGTAGAATTGAAGCTTTCAGGAGAGTATCACCTTGGCTTTTCCATATCCTATGATTCACAATTGTGGTGTCTTCAAAATATGATCTTAGCACCAAGTTTTAGAGAATAGCTAAGGGCAATGGCATTAGCATATAATGTTTGGAGGCAGTCTGTGGGACCCTACCAATGAACAATGCAAAAAGGGTGATAGCCTATATCTGGCACTAGGATTTTTTGCTGTATCTAGGAGAGGCCTTGTCCTCCAATAAATGATAATTATATTTATTCTTAATATATTTGTATATATATATGTATATTTTATGAAGATTCCATAGTAGTAGTTTTTCTGCATACTAGCGATCCTTCCTAGCACTCATTCTCAACAGGCAAAACTATCAGACAGCAGAAGACAGATGTATTATCCCACTTATGTAGGGAGTATAGTGACCCATAGTCTGTACATAAAAATGTGGACAACTCAAACAAGATGTCCTGTAAGAAGGAGTGTGATCTGAGACCTCCACAATATGGGAATTCCAACCATGTGTTTTCAGCTCTCTGGCATAGTGACTGTAACCCCAAGAGAGAGGGGAGGGTTGTGCCTGCCCAGAGCAGATCTATTCGAAACCACCTACTGCCTTCACATGTGTTTCCTATGGGTCCCCTTCTCTGCCTGTGTCTGTCCTTTTCTGCATAGATGTCCCTCCTGAAGCCTTCTTTTCTCTTTCAAAGTCATCCCTCTCCCCCTGTCTAAAGTTCATACTTACCCCTGCTCTCAGCCTTCCAACTGTTCATTTCCTGCCTTCCTGTGTGGGCACTGTCCTTCCTTAATATCCATACCCTGAAAATAGCTTTCTCTCTGGAATGGAGTGATCCTGTCATAAGATACCACCATTCCTATCTCCTTCTCCGAGTACTTGCTGATATCTGTTGAAGGGTCTCTGTCAAGACTGGGGGGCAATTCTAATTCTTTCTTAGAGCTATAGAAATGTGCGTGCTTGGGAAGGATTCCACAATGATACCAGATCACAATGAGATTATGTACAGAGATATTCTCCATCAACCACAAGAAACCATGGTTTAACGTGTACAGGCTTGTGAAGAGTGTGTACTGCACATGCATACATTCCTCCCACTAAGGTCAACAAGCAACAAAATACTCCCTTGGAACCACAGGGAGTTCTATAATTCCTACCACCCATGTCTGTCATACCATGTTCTCAAGTATCTTGAAATTTAGCTCTACCATCTGAGACTCAGTAATGACCCAAGCAACAATACACCCATGATGAAAGCAATGCTACATAGTTGATAACACGACAGAGTGCTGGGAACCCCAACCCATATTTCCATCAATGCAGTGCCAAGCTTGGGAGATCATTCTAGTCCCATCAGCAAAGGACATAGTGACAGTCAATTATGTGGATTGGGATGACATAGAGGGACCCCGAGTCTCTGGATATGAAAGTTTCCTGAGGTATACAGCCTGAGTGAATGGATAGTGGAGATTGGACCTTTGAATTAGGATGACCATCCCAAGGGCACAAACATGCATTGCCATGACCATCCTAAGTTAGACATATATGAACAACTGTACATGTGATCTGCCACTTCCAGAAACATATGCAACTATACACAAAATCAGTCAACACACAGATATCACACACCAAACACACACATACAGCCATAGCCAATGCACATTGTGCATATATGGAAATGCACATGTACATACTCCAGCTTTTTATGAAAATGGTCACACACACACACACACACACACACACATACACACACTCAGCAGTCCATGCACAAAGCCAGCATGGTTTAAGACATACCTTCTTAACACACACACACACACACACACACACATAAAAGTGCCTACAGATAAGTGAACACACATGTCTACTTCTGTTCACATTACTCTCCCTTGACACACAGACTCATTATCTCAGAAGGAACCCCTTCCCACTTCAAAATGTGCACAACTATCCACAATCCATAGACATATGTGAGCACTGTCTAAGTTAGGATTTCTATTTCCGCAATGAAACACCATGACCAAAGCAACTTGGGAAAGGCTTTATTTGACTTATGCTTCCACATCACAGTCCATCATCAAAGGAAGTCAGGACAAGAACTCAAACAGGGCAGGAATCTGAAGGTCAGAGTCGATGCAAAGTCCACAGTGGAGTGTTGCTTGCTCCTCACGGCTTGCTCAGCCTGCTTTCTTATAGAACCCAGGATCAATAGCCCAAGGATGGCACCACCCACCATGGGCTGCTCCCCCACCCTGCATTGATCACTAATTTTAAAAACTGCCCCTCAGATTTACCTACAGCTATATTTTATGGAGGCATTTTCTCAGTTGAGGATAACTCCTTCCATTGACTCTAGCTTGTGTCAAGTAGTCATAAAACTATCTAGCACAGGTGCCTATGTGGTCTTAAACATCCTAGAAGATATAAGTGTACACGTATTCCCAAACTCTTATACTTGTATACACGAGCGTGCTTGTGTGGGAACCTTGCGTATGTGCTCAACCCCTCCAGCACATACGAATAGTCTTACCATGGATGTGCCAAACATGCACACATATCCATGCACAAAGTGCATGTTCATAGGCACGCAGACATTTGTGCACCCACTCATGTGTCCTCACACACTTGTATGTGAACCATTTTCTGTCTTGCAAACCCACACAGCCACACTTGTTTCTGCTTTTAATTTTCTTACTTGTTTATTTTATTTGAATAAATTCTCAACTTGTAACAATAGTCCTGCATTAGGCTCCCACGAGCTGTGATCCATGTGCCTCTGAACATTTTACATACCTGGGTAAATGCATTGACACACAGGCCCCTCAACCACACCCACAGCTGTAGGCCACATGCTAACAAGAGGCCCTTCTGATAGCATATCCCAGCCCTCACCACTGCAGTCTCTCTGGCACTCACAGCAGGCTGAGGATTTCCATGGGGCAGCCAACCCTTTGGCATCTCTGCAGAGCCAGCTCAGTGCTTATGGTGCTACATGTTAGTGCCATGATTAGACAGTCAGTGAGATTAGGCTCACTGTCATATCAGTGCTGGGCAAGCTGGGTCAGCCAACCTCCACATGGACCTCACTGTAGGCCATGGGCCCTCACAACACTGTAAGTGTAGCTTTCTGAGATGCTTTCATGGGTGGGGGTATATAGCACACACAGAGGCAAAGTGAGGTGAAAGCATTCTGGATCTGTCCAGGTGTATTTGCCATGGCTTTAGAGGAAGAGAAGGGGAGGGTGGCACTGAAGTCAGGAAATGCCATTAAGCTGTCCTAGAATCAAGCTGGCTGTTTAGATGTCTGGCTGACTGAAGGCTGAGGAAAAATGACTGCCTGCAGTGCAAGGCCATCCTGGTAAACAATGAATTATGGGCCAGGCTGAGCTAAACAGTGAGACCTCCTCAAAAACCCAACTGCAAAAGAAAGACCATTTAGGCACAAGACCATATTTATGTGCTTCTGCACCTGGGCCAGAGCCCTACAAGCCTCTCTGAAAAACCCTGTGTCAGGGCCACCAGGTGAAGCTGTCATGAAACCTGTCTAGGAATAAGGGAGTGTCACCTTGTGTTTAGCAGTTGTTCAACATAGGGAGCAAGAGATCTGTTATCCAAACCAGGCTGCCAGTCTCCACACCTTGTCAGAGATCTACCTAGTTGCCATTCAGCAAACTCCTGCTGAGCAAGAATTGAATATTCACTGTCCCTTCCAAGAGCCGAGACCACTTAACAAAAATCTGAATACCAGACATGAGCAGGCCTCTTTGTGTGCATGTGTGCATGTGTATGCATGTCTGCACGCATGTTTGCCTGTGTGTGTGTGTGCATGTGCACGTTCGCATGCCTGCGTGTTTGTACATGGGTTAGACTGTTGCTCTTGCCCTTGGTTGACCCCTCAAGGTGGAAGGTAAGTCCCTATTTCTGAAGACAACATGTAATCAGGAACAGGGCCCAGAAGCTCCTAAGCTGGAACTGACCTGAAAGGTTCCTTTTAAAGACTAGCTTTCATCATACCACAAACTGCCATGGAAGCTTGACAAGGAAGGAGGCCACCAGAATTCCTATCTACCTATGGAGTCATGAACTCAGACAGCATCTGGCACAGCATGATAACTGCAAGGGTGTGGTAGTTGTGGACTCCTAGTTTATCAGAGACAGGAAGACTGGCTAGAGGATGGGGCAGTTTGAAGGCCTTCTGCCTCTCAGGGGTGACTGTAGCAGGATGGGTGCTGACCTCCTGTCCTCTTGTATAGATCTGTAGCTTAGGTTATCAGATCTCCACCACCTGTTCCCTAAGTCTAAACTCAACTCTGCCTCTGGATCTGCTTTTCAGTTTGTGGAGGTGTGGATTGGTGGAGGATCCTCTCTCTCACCTCTGTCTTGTACCCTGGTCAGAAAGAAATGGGTTACCAAGGAAGCATGTCTAAAGGTCTCTTAACCTCCACATTTGGAGCCCACAGAACTGCCTAGGATATTAGGAATGCATGGGAAATCAATAGAGAAGACAAATCCTTGCCTGTTGAACTCTTCCTAGTTCTTTACCAGTCCACTCACACCCCTTATTCCTCCTGGAAACCTTTCTTCCCCATACACCCAGAGACACATAACTTCTACCCATTGGTCTCTGCCCACAGAATGACGAGGTCCCTTCACAGGCACACCATTAACCTCCTGGGCATTTGGAAGGAACTCCTAGTAGGAACAGTGGAATCTTTTACACAGAACTAGGGGTTGAAGCAAGGCCAAGTACTTTCTATTATATGCCAGTCTCCATGGTAACTTTCCTGGTTCTAGGACACTTTGTCCAGTTCTGACTCCACACTAATTCAGCCCACACTACTCCATTTCAATGTCTGTAGGGTGTAAGGGTACATACTGGACCTTGCAATGTTACCCTTTCCAAAAACCCAGGTTTCGTCTGATAGGTCAGAGACTCACCATGCAGCTTGGCAGATGGGACCAAAGTTAGGGTAGCCTGCTCCAACCAGACCTCACAAACCGAAATCCTGGTGGGTTCAGGATAAGTCTCAACTGTGCTGACAGAAAGGAACAATGGTGGAGTGAACCTCTCTAGGTCACACAGCAGTGCCGATAATTGCTCAGTTCTGCAGTGTCTTACCTAGGAATCACGTAGGTGGTATCTCCTGTGGTGTCTCTCTGTCACTGGAGGCCAGGAGCGCCTAACCACACATTTGAGACAGTGCTTCCTCAGTGCCAAAACACAAGAGTTAGAGCTATTCTTGTTTGTGGCTCTACTTCTCTTGGTGGTGGGTTAGGGACTGTAGCAACAACAAAGGAAGCTTGCAAGCAGAGTTTTTACAGGTTTTTCTCAGTCTGAATGTCAGATGCAGTGTGGTGTGTGGTATGTGTACATGTGTTGGTATTTTTCCAGTCCCGATGTCTATTTCCATGTCTTCCTCCCACATCTCCCTCTCTGACCACACTATGGGAACCAGTCACAGAACACCTCCCATTGCATCTACCCTCTACTTGTTTACCTTGTGATTTAGGCATGGGGCAGACATTCCTCAGAGCTGCAGGTCCGAGTCCTTAAAAGATCCTTGTTCTGCCATGGGTTGGCAGATGGTAGATAGTGCTCTATCAACTTGACTTGTTAGGTCACTTCTATGCAGTGAGGAAACATGATTGACATGGTAAGAGGGTGCAACATAATCACTGCTATAATAAAAGTGGCCATGTTATCATTAGGCTTCAGGAACTTATGAAAGGGCCTATGAAAGAATCTGGAGCTATGGTTTACAGAAGGCCCAGAATAAGGTCAGCCTAATGAGACATTCTGATGTGATTCATGATACCAGAATGTCCATAAAAATACAGACAACAAAATCTCTGATCATGAGGTTTCTTGTGCATTTAAGTATTCTTACTGAGAGTCAGTCTGAAGCATCCACGTTATATTCTGTCAAGGATTGTGGTTCCAATCTCTGAAATGTTCACTGATTGGAATTAATAATAGCAGGATAGTTTATTGAGTGGTGAAAATATTTTACAAATCATTACCCTTAAGGCTGTGACATTGTTATTCTTCTTGTTTTTAGCAGAGTTTACAGTGATATTCAAGTGTAAAATTGTTGGGCATGAGAGATCCTGTGCCTCACCCCACCCATCAATGCTTGAGGAGAATGTGAGAATTTTCCCTGAGGCCATAAGGGCATAAGGACAGGAGAGCAGTAAGCCCTGTCTCCCTGGCTCTGGCCATCTGCAACTCTCAGGAGAGAAGACCTCGCCCCTCACCTGGGCAGCAAAATATAGCTTCTGGCAGAGGTGTGTGTGAGAACTGCCCCCATTAGTTATCTAACAGCAAGAATGGAAGACAGCTATCCTGAAGTCATAAGGGTGAGAGATCTGCCCCTGTCCCCCCGCAGCTGAAAAACTATGCAGGGGACATACTGTACCTCCACTGGGCAGTGAAATTAAGCCAATTCTTGGCAGAGCCATCTCTGTGTCTGTCAGCATGGGAGAAATGTCCCTGTAAGTCGACTATAAAACGAAGGCTTGAGCAAAGTAGAAATACCCTTTACTTCTGCCTCAAACCCCCTATACTGAGCCCATTAATTCCCCAGTAGAGCTGGTCCTGCCTCTCATCAGTGGCAGCACTCCAGAGACAGGCCCCTATTCCACACCTGGACTACATGGTAGAGCAGCTGCTGCAGGTGTGGGTGTGGGAGATCTGACACAGTGTACTTGAAAGTAGGAGAACTGGTCCTGTCCTTTGCTCATCACTGCAAGGGGTGAACTTTCCAGGACAACACAGGGAGATCACCATGGTGGTGAGGATAATGGAGAGCTAGCAATCTGACCAACCCTGGAACTACCCAGGTCCAGAACCAGGAATATGAGTTGGCTCACCCCAGCATCCACCCCATCTGTCATCTACTGGGATAAGTGAATGGATCGGTCCCTCATATATCCTCTGAGGATATGTATAAAGCAAAGAAAAGGAACATTATGTCGAAATAAGTGTAATGATATGACATTGCAGAAATCAGTAATAGGACATATTTAATGAGAGAAGTACCAGGAAGTTAAGAGAACTATAGCACGAAACAGACCCTGCATGCTACCAACATGACAAGAGCCAGTGCTGCCTAAATCTGCCAATTATCAGATGAGATCACCATGTACCCTAGATGCTGCATATGAAACTTTAGGTTTTAATATTTGTCCTGTGGGGTTTCCATCTTCTCTGGGAACAATCTTCAGTAATATTTTCCTGTCTTTGTCTTTTGGTGTGCATTATGAAATAGCCATAAAACTTGTGTAACCTTTCCTGTTTACAAAGACTTAAAGCTAAGAATTTGACTCAAGTTTCAGAAAAAACCTTTGGATTTTGGAACAATGTGAACACTGTTCAGATTAACTGGCCTTTGAAGCTGGACTAAGTAAAGTCTGTATAATGAGATGACCATGAGCCTTTGGAGGTCAGCGGTAAAATTCTATGGTTTGAATCTGAAGTAGTCATCACATTCTTACGTTTTGAAGCTTTGCTCCATAGATTTTAAGACTGTTTTGAATGCTATGCAGCATTTAGAAGGTGGGCCTGGTTGGTGGGACTCAATCAAAATGGCAGGCCTTTAAGGTATTTGCTGCCCCTGGATCCAATTTCTTCTTCCTGCTTCCTGTCAATTGTTCTATGAGAAAGCCACAGGCAGAGCTACTCCACTGCCTTGTGCTACATGATGGACTGAAATCTCTTGTAACCTATGAACAACCTACAGTCTTTTTTAAAGAACTAGGAAAATAACATTATATTCTGTTAGTCTCTTAGGTGATCATCAGCCACCGATCCATGAGGTGGGGGAAGAAAAAAGTTGGTGGGGGATGACCTTCTGTATAAATGTTTCTCTTATTAGTTGGTGAATGAATCATGGATTGGCCAGTAGCCAGGCAGGTAGCATGGGTGGGGGTACCAGATGAGAAGGATTCTGGGGAGAAGGCAGAGAGAGTAGCCACACAGAGACACTGTGTAGACACTGGGAAGATAGAACATGCCAGGAGTTCTATGTTAAGATAAGGCCATGTAAAAATACACACCTTAATAGTTAATGGGTTAATAATTAAGAGAGAGCTAGCCAGTAAGAAGGTTGAGCCATCGGCTGAAGAGTTTATAATTAATAGAAGCCTCTGTGTGTTTATTTAGGACTAAACCATTGTGGGACAAAGCAGAACCAGAAACTGCAACTACAGAAAGTGAGCAGGGTCAGACTGCCTGAGGGTCTGCAGAGACAGCTCTCCATGAGACAGCTTCAGTGAGTCAGCTCAGCTTTGGCAGCTGGGGAATCATCTAACTTGCATTAAACAGCAGGCTCCTATCATAAAGTTCCTAGTACAAGTCTTAATTACCTTCTGTGGAAGAATGGTCCTGTCATAAAGCTCCTAGCACAATGTCTAATTAATATATTTGCAGCAGCGGGGAGCTCCAGCAGTGATCTATGCCAAGGATCACACTAGAGATAAATCAGGCACCCAGGCTTAGGAACAGTTTTCAGGTAAGGCCAGGCCTCCTCCAGGCCTAGAGATCTTCTGCAAATAAAGGCAGGTAGAGAGCACGAAGCCTCACTGGGATGGGGGAGTTCCTTCATGTTGCCAATCTCTGAGAAAGCTGCTAAGCCATGGTAGACTGCAACCTCTGACCACCAGGGCCTCCCAAAAATATTCTGCATCACAATGTCCACCTAAACATCATGCTGATGTTTAATTAGATAGAACACATCTAGCTCTTCTTCTTTTGCATGTTGCTATGACTATGATAAGCTACACCTATAAAGTCATCTCAGCAACTGCAATAGGGATGTCATTGTCCACAATGCCTAGTGTCACAATACCTGGACAATTTCAAAAATGTTTATTTATGGACCTGTCTTCAAGGTCTGTAGTACATGGTGTTGTTTTTAGAAATTACCAAACACTCAAACTGATAAAATTTGCAACAGGGGAGATTGCCTACAGTGACCTTTGTTTCTATATCCAAAGCACCAGCTCACCAACTATGATTTAAACATATATTATGTACTCAGCTCAGACAAGTTAACATTTCTGGTCTTACTTTTTCATCTGCAAAATGGACATGAAGCTTCTAAGTGGAATATTAAGAAGATAAAATTAGCAACTCTACATTAAAACACTAAGAAAATATATATCACAAAGTGGACCTCATTTAATAATTGCGGTTTGTGTTAGTGTGATTGTGTCTGATCATCTTTTAGCTGGTGTACCAGTGAATGAGATCTTTGTGGAAGTTGCACTGAGTCATTTATCATACTACTGAAAGTGGCAACACATGACAACATGAAGCCCAGAACATGCCTCAGTACTTCATGGATATTCACTAACTCCATTAACCAAGCCATTTTGTATATTTGTTATAATTTATAGGTTACTGTCTAAGTACCGATCAGCTGGCAATGATCATGTAACATAATGCATTGAGGATCTCTTGGTTTAAGCAGGAGATAAAGGACAAGACTGTGGGAGGCATCTCAAATACTGATCTGAAAATATAATGCTGTGAAATCAACATTCGTTAGTCAATTAAAAGCAGTTCTCATGCCTTAATACTTAAACATCTATTGTGAAACATGATGGGACATACCTATAACCACAACACTTGAAAGGTTGCCGCAGTAGAATTACAAATTCAAGTCCAAAGTGCATTAAAGAGAAAGCTTAAAGCAGGTCTAGAGCTCATGATTACTGTCTTAAAACAAACCAGAAGGCAAACCCAAACAACAGACTTCACCTTGCTCAGTATTTTGTTCTTTACTGTGCTGCTTCTATTTCTTAATTTTTGCATAAAACAATGATCATTTCCTCACTGTCTTTTAAAGACTTTTTTCTTTTTAATTATATGTATGTATTCAGCAGTGTTGAAGAGGATGAGGAAGGATTTTAAGAGCCAGAGGAACCAAGAACATGACAAGAAAGTCACAGCATCAACTAACATGGGCTCATGGGGGCTCACAGAGACTGATCCACTAACCAGAGAGCTTGCATAGGACTCAACTAGGCCCACTGCACATATAAAGTAACCCCAAAAGACTGGGCCCAATTAGCCTCCGCAGTGCTTGAAAATTCTTGTCAAATTCAATGGAGAGCTTTATGGAGGCAAGAAGTGAAAGCCTTAGAGATTCAGGAATTAAAGAACGGTCATGAAGTAACCCAAGTCAAGATTCTTGGGGAGGGTCCTTAAGCTGATACGCAGGTTCAGTCTGCATATGACGAGCACATGTTGTCTTTATGCTGTACAGCTGCTTTAAATGCCTTGGATAAGGTTTGTGAAACAGGAGAGATAATGCAACCCTATACCAAGGTATTACAGGGCCCAAGGGAAAGGTTCACTGAATTTTTAGAGAGATTATCCAGAGCAATAGAAGTACAAGTAGCAAATCCAGAATCTAGGCGACTCCTTATAGAATCTTTGGCATATGAGAACGCAAATCCTCAATGCAGGCAGGTAATTTGGCCCTTAAAAATAAGGTCAGCACCATTGGAGGAATAGGTCCTACATATAGCGAACCTGGAATGTAAAAGTCAGGATATGGGAGCTTGGGTAGGTGAAGAATGAATAGCTAACCTGAGGACCATCAAACAAATAATAACTCACTATGTAGTATCAAAGTCTAAATCTCTCTATATTGTTTTTCATAGTACCCTTTTATCTTTGTTTCTTCTTATACTTCAGTCCTCATTCATTTAACTGAAGGTGGCTTTGGAGTTGGATTGGCTCTCCTATTCTAAATTCAAGCATATTATTTTAATAAAATTCAGAATTTCTGTATTATATCAAATAGCCATTGATATAAGACAGAAGAAAATAAAATTAGGGACTGTTATCTGTGGATTTCTTTTTCTGAAAAGTCTAATTTCCTTCATGTTTACCATCTTCCCTATTGTCACCTCTTCCAGTATGCATACATATAAAAGTTAAAATATTTCTTTGTTAACATTAATGTTTGAGTTTTCCAGAGAACAAGGGATTTCCTGACAGCAATCTTCAACTGCTTCAGAAAGAGAATGAGGATCCACTTCCTTGACTTCACCTGATTCGACTGGAGGCATTTGAACTGCCCCACATCATTGACTCCACCTGACAAGCACTATCCTAAAACTGGCTTGAAACAACATGACTCTACACAACTCCGGACCAAGAAACTGAAACAGCACATCTTCTACCATCTGGACAGAGCTTCAGATGAGAGCTTCAATCAACACTAGAACCCCAGTCAGGAAATTCAATCAAGCATCTCCTGCCATACAGAGACTGTCTGATCTACTGAGATTTTGTTATACTAACATTTTTCTTCTCAGAGGTCCCCATGAGATTATCATCTTCCGATCTCAGCAGGAAGTAGATTTGAGAATTCCACGACCCCTCTCCCTACTATTGATATTATAGGATAGTTTATACCTGTTAGTGTTAGTTTTCAATTATTTTAGAGTTGGGATTGGAAGGAGGTGTTCAGATTTGGGTGTTTCTTTCAGATAAGTTTAGGTTTAGATAGAATAGATATCTGATACATTTTGTTCATTGACACAAGTTAGTTGTCCTTTTTAGACTAAAAGGGGAATTGTAGGGGGAAGCCTGTATGCCATTAACCATGTGACTTACTAGAGGCACATACAGATGAGGTAATAAAAGAGCAGTTTACCACACAGCTAACCACACCCACTTTAGGCATGACTAAAGACGTATACGGACCGACGTAAAGATGTATATGTACGTAGGTGGTGAACTATGTCACTAGCCAGGTCCACTTTTGGTCATAGCTAGAGGGCGTTACAGGGGAAGGCATAAAAGACTGCACAAAGGAAGTCTTGCTCTCTTTTTCTGGATTTCGGCTTCTGGTTCGGCAGCGGAAAACTATTGGGCTCATTTGGGTTACTTGTTTGTTATCATCATCACATTTCTATGTATACCTTTAGGGTTACTACCTGCAGGTAAAGGAATTTGACTTTAGAAGGTAGAGGTTTTTTTGACATTTTCTTTGCTGGTTGCTAAGTGGTGGGGAAACCATTTTTAAACCTTTGCTATGTGCATGTTTTTTTTATGAAATACTAAGAACTCCCAGATACTTTATATTACTCATCCATCATGCATCAATTTCATCATTATCTAGTGCTAGAGGATCAGGCAGAAACTTTTTGGGATCTGATGTATTTACACGAACACACACACACAATATGTGTGTCATATATATCTGACCATATGTTGAATGTTTTGATTTTTTATTGTCTACCATTTCTTTAATGGATTTTCACATACCCTCTTTGAGGGCTTCTACCATTTTCATG